>NC_069509.1:95778224-95950425 GCF_027579735.1 Bombina bombina
GTGAATCTTCTGTAGCTAAACAGGATTGTAAGGGCCTGAGGCTGTAAATTTAGGCAGGGTCTTAATAGCTACAGGGTTTCCCTGGCAATTCAGCAGGGGCCCGTTTTTAAAAGGCTTTTATTTCAGCTTTTTATCCCTTAAACATATGTTCATGCCCTCTGTCTACCTGTAAATGACCTCTGCTGGCTCTTCTGCCCCTCTGATGGCTGCTCTGATCATTAGATAGTCCAGTTAGTTGTGATGTTAAGAATAGCTGGTATGGGGTTTCCAGGCAAAGCAGCAGGGGTGCATCATGATAGAAGGCTCTAACTCAGTCAAAACAGCTCCTTTCTGCATAAAAAATATGCAATCTTGTTCCCCATTCTCTCCCCTTACTTCTCACTTGGTTCTGTCAGTCCAAACATGTCTGGACCAGTGATAATCTCCCTCAATGCCAGGTCAAATGTGGAGCTTCAGCAGGAGACATCCATGTCAGTTCATGGCTAGCTCCGCCTCTGGGGTATTTATTTTTTTATCTTTGCTGCAGCAGTGATTGTGGGCAGGGGGTTAATAGACATAGAAATGCATAAGTAACTGTATTTTTTGTATGTTCTGTGAATTCCAGTCCCAGCACATGAAGAGTCTGATGTCTTAAATGACTGCTAAGTAGAATAGCATAATCAGTAAATACATAATAAAACGAAAATGTAAAAGCACTTAGTTTGAATTTCAAATGAGTAGTAGATTTCTTTAGTTGGTTAGTTCTATTTTCCGTCCCACTGCATACTGACAGCCAACAGTCAATCACAAAATGCATATGCGTGTTTTATGTGAATCTTGCACATGCTTGGTATGT
This sequence comes from Bombina bombina, assembly GCF_027579735.1. Taxonomy (NCBI): domain Eukaryota; kingdom Metazoa; phylum Chordata; class Amphibia; order Anura; family Bombinatoridae; genus Bombina; species Bombina bombina. Next base: position 95,779,060 of record NC_069509.1, read on the forward strand.
GCTGGTGCCTCCGAAAGTGTGCATATAAAGAATATTGTGCGCATTTAGATAATGAAAGTGAATTGGAAAGTTGTTTAAAATTGTGCGCTCTATCTGAATAATGAAAGTTTAATTTTGATTTGAGTGTCCATCTAAGCCTCTGCTAATCAAAGAGAATTACACATGTTCCAAATTGTGCAACATTATTGAGATGCCTTGCTTCCTCACACACTGAAATTACACATCTCATGTCTCCCCCTTACATTCTAGTCTACCCAACCTGGTATTACACATCTCATTGCCCCCCCCCCCCTTACCTGACTACACAATACATTCTAGTCTACCCACCCTGGTATTACACATCTCATGGCTCCCCCTTACCTGACTACACATTACATTCTACTCTACCCACCCTGGTATTACACATCTCATGGCTCCCCCTTACCTGACTACACAATACATTCTAGTCTACCCACCCTGGTATTACACATCTCATGGCTCCCCCTTACCTGACTACACATTACATTCTAGTCTACCCACCCTGGTATTACACATCTCATGGCTCCCCCTTACCTGACTACACATTACATTCTAGTCTACCCACCCTGGTATTATACATCTCATGGTTCCCCCTTACCTGACTACACAATACATTCTAGTCTACCCACCCTGGTATTACACATCTCATGGCACCCCCTTACCTGACTACACAATACATTCTAGTCTACTCACCCTGGTATTACATATCTCATGGTTCCCCCTTACCTGACTACACATTACATTCTACTCTACCCACCCTGGTATTACACATCTCATGGCTCCCCCTTACCTGACTACACATTACATTCTACTCTACCCACCCTGGTATTACACATCTCATGGCTCCCCCTTACCTGACTACACAATACATTCTAGTCTACCCACCCTGGTATTAGACATCTCATGGTTCCCCCTTACCTGACTACACATTACATTCCAGTCTACTCACCCTGGTATTACACATCTCATGGCCACCCTTACCTGACTACACAATACATTCTAGTCTACCCACCCTGGTATTACACATCTCATGGCTCCCCCCTTACCTGACTACACATAACATTCAGTCTACCCACCCTGGTATTACACATCTCATGGCTTCCCCTTACCTGACTACACATGACATTCAGTCTACTCACCCTGGTATTACACATCTCATGGCTCCCCCTTACATGACTACACATTACATTTTAGTCTACCCACCCTGTTATTACACATCTCATGGCTCCCCCTTACCTGACTACTAGGGCTGCGCATCTTCACTGTTCTCACAATTCGATTTGATTATCATGGTAATGATTCGATTCGGTGATGCATCGCGATGCATCACGATTACTGCCCATGATTTTCATGAACTTGTTCTATTCCATATTTTTATATATATATATACACATGCACACAAAATATATATAAATATATATATACACACACATATATATATATATATATATATATATATATATATAACATAATTTATGTAAGAACTTACCTGATAAATTCATTTCTTTCATATTAGCAAGAGTCCATGAGCTAGTGACGTATGGGACGTATGGGATATACATTCCTACCAGGAGGGGCAAAGTTTCCCAAACCTTAAAATGCCTATAAATACACCCCTCACCACACCCACAATTCAGTTTAACGAATAGCCAAGAAGTGGGGTGATAAGAAAAAAGTGCGAAAGCATATAAAATAAGGAATTGGAATAATTGTGCTTTATACAAAAAAATCGAAACCACCACAAAAAAAGGGCGGGCCTCATGGACTCTTGCTAATATGAAAGAAATGAATTTATCAGGTAAGTTCTTACATAAATTATGTTTTCTTTCATGTAATTAGCAAGAGTCCATGAGCTAGTGACGTATGGGATAATGATTACCCAAGATGTGGATCTTTCCACGCAAGAGTCACTAGAGAGGGAGGGATAAAATAAAGACAGCCAATTCCTGCTGAAAATAATCCACACCCAGAATAAAATTTTAATGAAAAAAACATAAGCAGAAGATTCAAACTGAAACCACTGCCTGAAGTACGTTTCTACCAAAAACTGCTTCAGAAGAAGAAAACACATCAAAATGGTAGAATTTAGTAAAAGTATGCAAAGAGGACCAAGTTGCTGCTTTGCAAATCTGATGAACCGAAGCTTCATTCCTAAACGCCCAGGAAGTAGAAACTGACCTAGTAGAATGAGCTGTAATCCTTTGAGGCGGAGTGTTACCCGACTCAACATAGGCATGATGAAATAAAGATTTCAACCAAGATGCCAAAGAAATGGCAGAAGCTTTCTGGTCTTTTCTAGAACCGGAAAAGATGACAAATAGACTAGAAGTCTTTCGGAAAGACTTAGTAGCTTCAACATAATATTACAAATCTCTAACAGCATCCAAAGAATGCAATGATTTCTCCTTAGAATTCATAGGATTAGGACATAATGAAGGAACCACAATTTCTCTACTAATGTTGTTAGAATTCACAACCTTAGGTAAAAAATTCAAAAGAAGTTCGCAGCACCGCCTTATCCTGATGCAAAATCAGAAAAGGAAACTCACAAAAAAGAGTAGATAATTCAGAGACTCTTCTGGCAGAAGAGATGGCCAAAAGAAACAAAACTTTCCAAGAAAGTAATATAACGACCAAAGAATGCATGAGTTCAAAAGGAGGAGCTTGAAGAGCCCCCAGAACCAAATTCAAACTCCAAGGAGGAGAAATTGACTTAATGACAGGTTTTATACGAACCAAAGGTTGTACAAAACAATGAATATCAGGAAGATTAGTAATCCTTCTGTGAAAAAGAACAGAAAGAGCAGAGATTTGTCTTTCAAGGAACTTGCGGACAAACCTTTATCTAAACCATCCTGAAGAAATATAAGTCTTCCAGACTCTATAATATATCTCTCTAGATACAGATTTACGAGCCTGTCACATAGTATCAATCACAGAGTCAGAGAAACCTCTTTGACCAAGAATCAAGCGTTCAAACTCCATACCTTAAAATTAAGGTTTTGAGACAGAAAGACTGGTCTTAACGGAAGAGTCCACGGTTGGCAAGAGGCCATCCGGACAAGATCCGCATACCAAAACCTGTGAGGCCATGCTGGAGCTACCAGCAGGACAAACAAGCATTCCTTTAGAATATTGGAGAATACCCTTGGAAGAAGAACTAGAGGCGGAAAGATATAGGCAGGATGACACTTGTAAGGAAGAGATAATGCATCCACTGCCTCCGCCCGAGGATCCCGGGATCCGGACAGATACCAGGGAAGTTTCTTGTTTAGATGAGAAGCCATCAGATCTATTTCTGGGAGTTCCCACATTTGAACAATCTGAGGAAATACCTCTGGGTGAAGACCATTCGCCCAGGTGCAACGTTTGGCGACTGAGATAATCCGCTTTCCAATTGTCCATACCTGGGATATGAACCGCAGAGATTAGACAGGAGCTGGATTCCGCCCAAACTAAAATTCGAGATACTTCTTTCATAGCCAGAGGACTGTGAGTCCCTCCTTGATGATTGATGTATGCCACAGTTGTGACATTGTCTATCTGAAAACAAATGAACAACTCTCTCTTCAGAAGAGGCCAAGACTGAAGAGCTCTGAAAATTGCACGGAGTTCCAAAATATTGATTGGAAATCTCACCTCCTGAGATTCCCAAACCCCTTGTGCCGTCAGATACCCCCACACAGCTCCCCAACCTGTAAGACTTGCATCTGTTGAGATTATAGTCCAGGTCGGAAGAATAAAGAAGCCCCCTGAACTAAACGATGGTGATCTGTCCACCATGTCAGAGAGTGTCGTATAATCGGTTTAAAGATATTAATTGAGATATCTTTGAGTAATCCCTGCACCATTGGTTCAGCATACAGAGCTGAAGAGGTCGCATGTGAAAACAAGCGAAGGAGATCACATCGTATGCGGCAGTCCTAAGACCTAAAATTTCCATGCATAAGGCTACCAAAGGGAATGATTGTGACTGAAGGTTTTGACAAGCTGATATCAATGTTAAACTTCTCTTGTCTGACAAAGACAGAGTCATAGACACTGAATCTATCTAGAAACCTAAAAAGGTTACCCTTGTCTGAGGAATCAATGAACTGATTGGTAAATTGATCCTCCAACCATGAACTTGAAGAAACAACACAAGTCGATTCGTATGAGATTCTTCGAAAATGAGAAGACTGAGCAAGTACCAAGATATCGTCCAAATAAGGAAATACCAAAACCCTGTTCTCTGATTACAGAAAGAAGGGCACCGAGAACCTTTGAAAAAAATTCTTGGAACTGAGGCTAGGCCAAACGGTAGAGCCACAAAACTGGTAATGCTTGTCTAAAAAGAGAATCTCAGACACTAAAAGTGATCTGGATGAATCGGAATATGCAGATACACATCCTGTAAATCTATTGTAGACATATAATGCCCTTGCTAAACAAAAGGCAGGATAGTCCTACAGTAACCATCTTGAATGTTGGTATCCTTACATAACGATTCAATATTGATAGATCCGGAACTGGTCTGAAGGAATTGACCTTCTTTGGTACAATGAAGAGATAAAATAAAACCCCAGCCCCTGTTCCAGAACTGGAACTGGCATAATTACTCCAGCCAACTCTAGATCTGAAACACATTTCAGAAATGCTGAGCCTTTGCTGTGTTAACTGGGACACGGGAAAGAAAAAAATCTCTTAGCAGGAGGCCTTAACTTGAAGCCAATTCTGTACCTTTCTGAAACAATGTTCTGAAACCAGAGATTGAGAACGGAATTGATCCAAATTTTTTTGAAGAAAATGTAATCTGCCCCATACCAGCTGAGCTGGAATAAGGGCCGCACCTTCATGGGTACTTAGGAGCTGGCTATAGGTTTCTATAAGGCTTGGATATATTCCAAACTGGAAATAGTTTCCAAACTGATACCGCTCCTGAGGATGAAGGATCAGGCTTTTGTTCCTTGTTGTGAGGAAAGGAACGAAAATGATTATTAGACCTAAATTTACCTTAGATTTTTTATCCTTTGGTAAAAAAGTTCCCTTCCTTCCAGAAACAGTTGAGATAATAATTTATTACCCGGGAAAGAAAGGGAAAGCAAAGTTGACTTAGAAGACATATCAGCATTCCAAGTTTAATCCATAAAGCTTTTCTAGCTAAAATAGCTAGAGACATATACCTGACATCAACTCTAATGATATCAAAAGATGGTATCACCAATAAAATTATTAGCATGTTATAGAATAATAATAATGCTATAAAATTATGATCTGTTACTTGTTGCGCTAAAGCTTCTAACCAAAAAGTTGAAGCTGCAGCAACATCCGCTAAAAATATAGCAGGTCTAAGAAGATTACCTGAACATAAGTAAGCTTTTCTTAGAAAGGATTCAATTTTCCTATCTAAAGGATCCTTAAATGAAGTACTATCTGCCGTAGGAATAGTAGTACATTTAGCAGGAGTAGAGACAGCCCCATAACCTTAGGGATTTTGTCCCAAAAAAACTCTAATCTGTCAGATGGCACAGGATATAATTGCTTAAACGTTTAGAAGGAGTAAAAGAATTACCCAAATTATTCCATTCCCTGGAAATTACTTCAGAAATAGCATCAGGGAGATTAAACACTTCTGGAATAACTACAGGAGATTTAAAAACCTTATTTAAACGTTTAGATTTAGTATCAAGAGGACCAGAATCCTCTATTTCTAATGCAATTAATACTTCTTTAAATAAAGAACGAATAAATTCCATCTTGAACAAATACAAAGATTTATCAGCATCAACCTCTGAGACAGAAACCTCTGAACCAGAAGAACCATTATCAGTATCAGAATGATGATGTTCATTTAAAAATTAATCTGAAAAAAAGAGAAGTTTTAAAAGACTTTTATGTAAACTAGAAGGAGAAATAACAGACATAGCCTTCTTAATGGATTTAAAAAATAAAATCTCTTATGTTTATCAGGAACACTCTGAAAATTAGATGTTGACGGAACAGCAACAGGTAATGTAACAGTACTAAAGGAAATTTTATCTGCATTAATAAGTTTGTCATGACATGCAATACAAACAACAGCTGGAGAAACAGATACCAAAAATTATAGCAGATACACTTAGCTTGGTAGCTCCAGCACCGGGCAGTGATTTTCCTGAAGTATCTTCTGACTCAGTTGCAACGTGGAACATCTTGCAATATGTAATAGAAAAAACAACATATAAAGCAAAATTGATCAAATTCCTTAAATGACAGTTTCAGGAATGGGAAAAAAATGCCAGTGAACAAGCTTCTAGCAACCAGAAGCAATAAATAATGAGACTTAAATAATGTGGAGACAAAAGCGACGCCCATATTTTTTTAAGCGCCAAATAAGACGCCCACATTATTTGGCGCCTAAATGCTTTTGGCGCCAAAAATGACGCCACATCCGGAACGCCGACATTTTTGGCGCAAAAGAACGTCAAAAAAATGACGCAACTTCCGGCGACACGTATGACGCCGGAAACAGAAAGATTTTTTGCGCCAAAAAAGTCAGCGCCAAGAATGACGCATTAAAATGAATCATTTTCAGCCCCCGCGAGCCTAACAGCCCACAGGGAAAAAGTCAAATTTTTTAAGGTAAGAAAAAATGAATGATTCAAATGCATTATCCCAAATATGAAACTGACTGTCTGAGTCAAGGCAAATAAATGTTTGAATACATATATTTAGAACTTTATAAAAAAGTGCCCAACCATAGCTTTAGAGTGTCACAGAAAATAAGACTTACTTACCCCAGGACACTCATCTACATGTTTGTAGAAAGCCAAACCAGTACTGAAACGAAAATCAGCAGAGGTAATGGTATATATATAAGAGTATATCGTCGATCTGAAAAGGGAGGTAAGAGATGAATCTCCACGACCGATAACAGAGAACCTATGAAATAGACCCCGTAGAAGGAGATCATTGAATTCAAATAGGCAATACTCTCCTCACATCCCTCTGACATTCACTGCACGCTGAGAGGAAAACCGGGCCCCAACTTGCTGCGGAGTGCATATCAACGTAGAATCTAGCACAAACTTACTTCACCACCTCCATAGGAGGCAAAGTTTGTAAAACTGAATTGTGGGTGTGGTGAGGGGTGTATTTATAGGCATTTTAAGGTTTGGGAAACTTTGCCCCTCCTGGTAGGAATGTATATCCCATACGTCCCATACGTCACTAGCTCATGGACTCTTGCTAATTACATGAAAGAAATATATATATATATATATATATATATATATACATATACATACACATACATACACACGAGTAGGGTTACATATATTCTCAGAACCTCTCTGCAGTAGGATTACAGTTCCCTGTCAGACTCGCCTGGCATGTATGGGGTTAATGGTGCCTAGCTGAGAGTTGCCTGTTCTATGTCACCTGTCTTTATATAATATAAGCCTTTCCAAGCCGCCTCCTCCCCTGTATGTCAGTTCGTTTATTTTTTTATTGCAAGTACTGTGAGTTTGCCCTCCCTTCACTATTGGTATTGGTAGTCTAGCAGTCAGTGTCTATCGCTGTTCTACGTTATCAGCAGCTAATTCAGAGGGATTATATGAATTCCTGTGACACTGGCTACCGAGAGCCTCTCTCTGACGCGCACAATATTGCACTACGTAGAACAGCGATAGGCACTGACTGCTAGTACTACCAATACCAATAGTATTAAATAAAGCAGCAGTCAGTGAAGGGAGGGCAAACTCACAGTACTTGCAATAAAAAAATAAACGAACTAACTCGTGCACGCCCCTGAGTCTACATATGTTTTCTCATAGAAAGGATGTAAGTTTCAATCAAGACAGAGGTAAATTTGATGAAACCAGTAAACTGGGATTTTTGTTTTACAATTGTATTCTCTGTCTGATTACATGTCAGCAATACTGTAAGCAGCGATAAAATGAAATGTATACAAGGGCAGGACAGTGTATTTATTGTGCCGTGGTCCTGTGATTACAGCTTCCAGCCTTGGGTGAGGGTTGTGTAAACCAGTGTGCCGTGGCACACTAGTGTGCCGTGAGAGATCCTCAGGTGTGCCACGGCAGATTGACAACAGTGTGACATATTTTTTAAACTTTGCTTGTTTTTTACTCCCAGTGCAGGGGTAGTTTGTAGGAGGCATGGCATAACAGCACAATACATACAGTATGTGTGTGTTTGTGTGTATGTGTATATATATATATGCTGTATTAGGCTACAATGTGTGATTTTTTTTAAATTTTGGGATGGTGGTGTGCCACAGGATTTTTTTATGTAAAAAAGTGTGCCACGACAAAAAAAAGGTTCAAAATCACTGGTGTAAACCATTTAGTATCACTGATTTTTAATTAGTTTAAGACCTGTGTGTAGCATTAAACAAAGCAGCAATCAGTAAAGGGAGGGCAAACCAAACTCACAGTACTTGCAATAAAAAAATAAACGAACTGACATACAGGGGAGGAGGCGGCTTGGGAAGGCTCATATTGTGGCTCCAGAACAACAGTGAAGTTTAAAAACGGAGTGATGAGTAAACCAGAGTGTTCCATTTCCTCACTTACCGCGGGGGTCAGGTAAGACACCAACGATGGCTGCTTGCAATAAAAAAATAAACGCAATGACATACAGGGGAGGAGGCGGCTTGGAAAGGCTTAAGTTGTGGCTCCAGTACATTAGTCAAGTTTAAAAACGGAGCAATGAGTAAAACAGGAAACTGACAGTACAAGCCCCATTCCCTCACATACCGAATCCCCTTCCCATGACGTCACTGACCCGGAATCGATTCAGATCTTCACTGCATCGATGCAGAATCGTTCACTGCTGCATCGTGATGCATCCGTGTGACGATTATTTTTGACAGCCCTACTGACTATACATTACATTCTAGTCTACCCACCCTCCCACCCTGGTATTATACATCTCATGGCTCCCCCTTACCTGACTACAGAGTACATTCTAGTCTACCCACCCTCCCACCCTGGTATTACACATCTTGTGGCTCCCCCTTACCTGACTACACATTACATTCTAGTCTACCCACCCTCCCACCCTGGTATTACACATCTCATGGCTCCCCCTTACCTGACTACACATTACATTCTAGTCTACCCACCCTGGTATTACACATCTCATGGCTCCCCCTTACCTGATTACACAATACATTCTAGTCTACCCACCCTGGCATTATACATCTCGTGGCTCCCTCTTACCCGACTACACATAACATTCAGTCTACCCACCCTGGTATTACACATCTCATGGCTGCCCCTTACCTGACTACACATAACATTCAGTCTACCCACCCTGGTATTACACATCTCATGGCTCCCCCTTACCTGACTACACATAACATTCAGTCTACCCACCCTGGTATTACACATCTCATGGACACCCTTACCTGACTACACATTACATTCTAGTCTACCCACCCTGGTATTACACATCTCATGGCTCCCCCTTACCTGACTATACATAACATTCAGTCTACCCACCCTGGTATTACACATCTCATGGCTCCCCCTTACCTGACTACACATAACATTCAGTCTACCCACCCTGGTATTACACATCTCATAGCTCTCCCTTACCGGCCTACACATAACATTCTAGTCTACCCACCCTGGTATTACACATCTCATGGCTCTCAATACCTGACTACACATTACATTCTAGTCTACCCACCCTGGTATTACACATCTCATGGCTCCCCCTTACCTGACTATACATTACATTCTAGTCTACCCACCCTGGTATTACACATCTCATGGCTCCCCCTTACCTGACTACAGATTACATTCTAGTCTACCCACCCTGGTATTATAAATCTTGTGGCTCCCCCTTACCTGACTACACATTACATTCTAGTCTACCCACCCTCCCACCCTGGTATTATACATCTCATGGCTCCCCCTTACCTGACTACACATTACATTCTAGTCTACCCACCCTGGTATTACACATCTCATGGCTCCCCCTTACCTGACTACACATTACATTCTAGTCTACACACCCTGGTATTACACATCTCATGGCTCCCCCTTACCTGACTACACATTATATTCTAGTCTACCCACCCTGGTATTACACATCTCATGGCTCCCCCTTACCTGACTACAGATTACATTCTAGTCTACCCACCCTGTTATTATACATCTCATGGCTCCCCCTTACCTGACTACACAATACATTCTAGTCTACCCACCCTGGCATTATACACCTCGTGGCTCCCCCTTACCTGACTACACATAACATTCAGTCTACCCACCCTGGTATTACACATCTCATGGCTCCCCCTTACCTGACTACACATAACATTCAGTCTACCCACCCTGGTATTACACATCGCATGGCTCCCCCTTACCTGACTACACATTACATTCTAGTCTACCCACCCTGTTATTACACATCTCATGGCTCCCCCTTACTTGACTACACATTACATACTAGTCTACCCACCCTGGTATTACACATCTCATGGTTCCCCCTTACCTGACTACACATAACATTCAGTCTACCCACCCTGGTATTACACATCTCATGGACACCCTTACCTGACTACACATTACATTCTAGTCTACCCACCCTGGTATTACACATCTCATGGCTCCCCCTTACCTGACTATACATAACATTCAGTCTACCCACCCTGGTATTACACATCTCATGGCTCCCCCTTACCTGACTACACATAACATTCAGTCTACCCACCCTGGTATTACACATCTCATGGCTCTCCCTTACCTGACTACACATAACATCCAGTCTACCCACCCTGGAATTACACGTCTCATGACTCCCCCTTACCTGACTACACATTACATTCTAGTCTACCCACCCTGGTATTACACATCTCATGACTCCCCCTTACCTGACTACACATTACATTCTAGTCTAGTCTACCCACCCTGGTATTACACATCTCATGGCTCCCCCTTACCTGACTACACATTACATTCTAGTCTACCCACCCTGACACCCTGGTATTACAAATCTCATGGCTCCCCCTTACCTGACTACACATTACATTCTAGTCTACCCACCCTGGTATTATACATCTTGTGGCTCCCCCTTACCTGACTACACATTACATTCTAGTCTACCCACCCTGGTATTACACATCTCATGGCTCCCCTTACCTGACTACATATTACATTCTAGTCTATCCACCCTGTTATTACACATCTCATGACTCCCCCTTACCTGACTACACATTACATTCTAGTCTACCCATCCTGGTATTATACATCTCGTGGCTCCCCCTTACCTGACTACATATAACATTCAGTCTACCCACCCTGGTATTACACATCTCATGGCCACCCTTACCTGACTACACATTACATTCTAGTCTACCCACCCTGGTATTATACATCTCATGGCTCCCCCTTACCTGACTACACATAACATTCAGTCTACCCACCCTGGTATTACACATCTCATGGCTCCCCCTTACCTGACTACACATAACATTCAGTCTACCCACCCTGGTATTACACATCTCATAGCTCTCCCTTACCGGCCTACACATAACATTCAGTCTACACACCCTGGTATTACACATCTCATGACTCCCCCTTACCTGACTACACATTATATTCTAGTCTACCCACCCTGGTATTACACATCTCATGACTCCCCCTTACCTGACTACACATTACATTCTAGTCTACCCACCCTCCCACCCTGGTATTACACATTTCATGGCTCCCCCTTAACTGACTACACATTACATTCTAGTCTACCCACCCTGGTATTATACATCTCGTGGTTCCCCTTACCTGACTACACATTACATTCTAGTCTACCCACCCTGGTATTATACATCTCGTGGCTCCCCCTTACCTGACTACACATAACATTCAGTCTACCCACCCTGGTATTACACATCTCATGGCTTCCCCTTACCTGACTACACATAACATTCAGTCTACCCACCCTGGTATTACACATCTCATGGCCACCCTTACCTGACTACACATTACAATCTAGTCTATCCACCCTGGTATTACACATCTCATGGCTCCCCCTTACCTGACTACACATAACATTCAGTATTCCCACCCTGGTATTACACATCTCATGGCTCCCCCTTACCTGACTACACATAACATTCAGTCTACCCACCCTGGTATTACACATCTCATGGCTCCCCCTTACCTGACTACACATTACATTCTAGTCTACCCACCCTGTTATTACACATCTCATGGCTCCCCCTTACCTGACTACACATTACATTCTAGTCTACCCCCCCTGGTATTATACGTCTCATGGCTCCCCCCTTACCTGACTACAGATTACATTCTAGTCTACCCACCCTGGTATTACACATCTCATGGCTCCCCCTTACCTGACTACACATAACATTCAGTCTACCCACCCTGGTATTTCACATCTCATGGCCACCCTTACCTGACAACACATTACATTCTAGTCTACCCACCCTGGTATTACACATCTCATGGCTCCCCCTTACCTGACTACACATAACATTCAGTCTACCCACCCTGGTATTACACATCTCATGGCTCCCCCTTACCTGACTACACATAACATTCAGTCTACCCACCCTGGTATTACATATCTCATGGCTCCCCCTTACCTGACTACACATTACATTCTAGTCTACCCACCCTGGTATTACACATCTCATGGCTCCCCCTTACCTGACTACACAAAACATTCAGTCTACCCACCCTGGTATTATACATCTCATGGCTCCCCCTTACCTGACTACACATAACATTCAGTCTACCCACCCTGGTATTACATATCTCATGGCTCCCCCTTACCTGACTACACATTACATTCTAGTCTACACACCCTGGTATTACACATCTCATGGCCACCCTTACCTGACTACAGATAACATTCTAGTCTACCCACCCTGGTATTACACATCTCATGACTCCCCCTTACCTGACTACACATTACATTCTAGTCTACCCATCCTGGTATTACACATCTCATGACTCCTCCTTACCTGACTACACATTACAATCTAGTCTACCCACCCTGGTATTACACATCTCGTGGCTCCCCCTTACCTGACAACACATTACATTCTAGTCTAGTCTACCCACCCTGGTATTACACATCTCATGGCTCCCCCCTTACTTGACTACACATTACATTCAGTCTACCCACCCTGGTATTACACATCTCATGGCTCCCCCTTACCTGACTACACATTACATTCTAGTCTACACACCCTGGTATTACACATCTCATGGCTCCCCCTTACCTGACTACATTTTACATTCTAGTCTAGCCACCCTGGTATTACACATCTCATGGCTCCCCCTTACCTGACTACACAGTACATTCTAGTCTACCCACCCTGGTATTACACATCTCATGGCTCCCCCTTACCTGACTACACATTACATTCTAGTCTAGTCTACCCACCCTGGTATTACACATCTCATGGCTCCCCCTTACCTGACTACACAGTACATTCTAGTCTACCCACCCTGGTATTACACATCTCATGGCTCCCCCTTACCTGACTACATTTTACATTCTAGTCTACCCACCCTGGTATTACACATCTCATGGCTCCCCCTTACCTGACTACACATTACATTCTAGTCTACCCACCCTGGTATTACACATCTCATGGCTCCCCCTTACCTGACTACACATTACATTCTAGTCTAGTCTACCCACCCTGGTATTACACATCTCATGGCTCCCCCTTACCTGACTACACAGTACATTCTAGTCTACCCACCCTGGTATTACACATCTCATGGCTCCCCCTTACCTGACTACACATTACATTCTAGTCTACCCACCCTGGTATTATACATCTTATGGCTCCCCCTTACCTGACTACACATTACATTCTAGTATACCCACCCTGGTATTACACACCTCATGGCTTCCCCTTACCTGAGTACACATTACATTCTAGTCTACCCACCCTGGTATTACACATCTCTTGGCTCCCCCTTACCTGACTACACATTACATTCTAGTATACCCACCCTGTTATTACACATCTCATGGCTCCCCCTTACCTGACTACACATTACATTCTAGTATACACACCCTGGTATTACGCATCTCATGGCTCCCCCTTACCTGACTACACATTACATTCTAGTATACCCACCCTGTTATTACACATCTCATGGCTCCCCCTTACCTGTCTACACATTACATTCTAGTGTACTCACCCAGGTATTACATATCTCAAGGCTCCCCCTTACCTGACTACACAATAAATTCAGTCTACCCACCCTGGTATTATACATCTCGTGGTTCCCCTTACCTGACTACACATTACATTCTAGTCTACCCACCCTGGTATTATACATCTCGTGGCTCCCCCTTACCTGACTACACATAACATTCAGTCTACCCACCCTGGTATTACACATCTCATGGCTCCCCCTTACCTGACTACACATAACATTCAGTCTACCCACCCTGGTATTACACATCTCATGGCTCCCCCTTACCTGACTACACATAACATTCAGTCTACCCACCCTGGTATTATGCATCTCATGGCCACCCTTACCTGACTACACATTACAATCTAGTCTATCCACCCTGGTATTACACATCTCATGGCTCCCCCTTACCTGACTACACATAACATTCAGTATACCCACCCTGGTATTACACATCTCATGGCTCCCCCTTACCTGACTACACATTACATTCTAGTCTACCCACCCTGGTATTACACATCTCATGGCTCCCCCTTACCTGACTACACATTACATTCTAGTCTACCCACCCTGCTATTACACATCTCATGGCTCCCCCTTACTTGACTACACATTACATACTAGTCTACCCACCCTGGTATTATACATCTCATGGCTCCGCCTTACCTGACTACACATTACATTCTAGTCTACCCACCCTGTTATTACACATCTCATGGCTCCCCCTTACCTGACTACACATTACATACTAGTCTACCCACCCTGGTATTATACATCTCATGGCTCCCCCTTACCTGACTACACATTACATTCTAGTCTACCCACCCTGGTATTACACATCTCATGGCTCCCCCTTACCTGACTACACATTACATTCTAGTATACACACCCTGGTATTACATATCTCATGGCTCCCCCTTACCTGTCTACACATTACATTCTAGTATACCCACCCTGTTATTACAAATCTCATGGCTCCCCCTTACCTGACTACACATTACATTCTAGTCTACCCACCCTGGTATTATACATCTCATGGCTCCCCCTTACCTGACTACACATTACATTCTAGTCTACCCACCCTGGTATTATACATCTCATGGCTCCCCCTTACCTGACTACACATAACATTCAATCTACCCACCCTGGTATTACACATCTCATGGCTCCCCCTTACCTGACTACACATTACATTCTAGTCTACCCACCCTGGTATTACACATCTCTTGGCTCCCCCTTACCTGACTACACATTACATTCTAGTATACCCACCCTGTTATTACACATCTCATGGCTCCCCCTTACCTGACTACACATTACATTCTAGTCTACCCACCCTGGTATTATACATCTTATGGCTCCCCCTTACCTGACTACACATTACATTCTAGTCTACCCACCCTGGTATTATACATCTCATTGCTCCCCCTTACCTGACTACACATTACATTCTAGTATACCCACCCTGGTATTACACACCTCATGGCTTCCCCTTACCTGAGTACACATTACATTCTAGTCTACCCACCCTGGTATTACACATCTCTTGGCTCCCCCTTACCTGACTACACATTACATTCTAGTATACCCACCCTGTTATTACACATCTCATGGCTCCCCCTTACCTGACTACACATTACATTCTAGTATACACACCCTGGTATTACACATCTCATGGCTCCCCCTTACCTGACTACACATTACATTCTAGTATACCCACCCTGTTATTACACATCTCATGGCTCCCCCTTACCTGTCTACACATTACATTCTAGTGTACTCACCCAGGTATTACATATCTCAAGGCTCCCCCTTACCTGACTACACAATAAATTCAGTCTACCCACCCTGGTATTATACATCTCGTGGTTCCCCTTACCTGACTACACATTACATTCTAGTCTACCCACCCTGGTATTATACATCTCGTGGCTCCCCCTTACCTGACTACACATAACATTCAGTCTACCCACCCTGGTATTACACATCTCTTGGCTCCCCCTTACCTGACTACACATTACATTCTAGTATACCCACCCTGTTATTACACATCTCATGGCTCCCCCTTACCTGACTACACATTACATTCTAGTCTACCCACCCTGGTATTATACATCTCATGGCTCCCCCTTACCTGACTACACATTACATTCTAGTCTACCCACCCTGGTATTATACATCTCATTGCTCCCCCTTACCTGACTACACATTACATTCTAGTATACCCACCCTGGTATTACACACCTCATGGCTTCCCCTTACCTGAGTACACATTACATTCTAGTCTACCCACCCTGGTATTACACATCTCTTGGCTCCCCCTTACCTGACTACACATTACATTCTAGTATACCCACCCTGTTATTACACATCTCATGGCTCCCCCTTACCTGACTACACATTACATTCTAGTATACACACCCTGGTATTACACATCTCATGGCTCCCCCTTACCTGACTACACATTACATTCTAGTATACCCACCCTGTTATTACACATCTCATGGCTCCCCCTTACCTGTCTACACATTACATTCTAGTGTACTCACCCAGGTATTACATATCTCAAGGCTCCCCCTTACCTGACTACACAATAAATTCAGTCTACCCACCCTGGTATTATACATCTCGTGGTTCCCCTTACCTGACTACACATTACATTCTAGTCTACCCACCCTGGTATTATACATCTCGTGGCTCCCCCTTACCTGACTACACATAACATTCAGTCTACCCACCCTGGTATTACACATCTCATGGCTCCCCCTTACCTGACTACACATAACATTCAGTCTACCCACCCTGGTATTACACATCTCATGGCTCCCCCTTACCTGACTACACATAACATTCAGTCTACCCACCCTGGTATTATGCATCTCATGGCCACCCTTACCTGACTACACATTACAATCTAGTCTATCCACCCTGGTATTACACATCTCATGGCTCCCCCTTACCTGACTACACATAACATTCAGTATACCCACCCTGGTATTACACATCTCATGGCTCCCCCTTACCTGACTACACATAACATTCAGTCTACCCACCCTGGTATTACAAATCTCATGGCTCCCCCTTACCTGACTACACATTACATTCTAGTCTACCCACCCTGTTATTACACATCTCATGGCTCCCCCTTACCTGACTACACATTACATTCTAGTCTACCCCCCCCCCGCCCTGGTATTATACGTCTCATGGCTCCCCCCTTACCTGACTACAGATTACATTCTAGTCTACCCACCCTGGTATTACACATCTCATGGCTCCCCCTTACCTGAATACACATAACATTCAGTCTACCCACCCTGGTATTTCACATCTCATGGCCACCCTTACCTGACAACACATTACATTCTAGTCTACCCACCCTGGTATTACACATCTCATGGCTCCCCCTTACCTGACTACACATAACATTCAGTCTACCCACCCTGGTATTACACATCTCATGGCTCCCCCTTAGCTGACTACACATAACATTCAGTCTACCCACCCTGGTATTACATATCTCATGGCTCCCCCTTACCTGACTACACATTACATTCTAGTCTACCCACCCTGGTATTACACATCTCATGGCTCCCCCTTACCTGACTACACAAAACATTCAGTCTACCCACCCTGGTATTATACATCTCATGGCTCCCCCTTACCTGACTACACATTACATTCTAGTCTACACACCCTGGTATTACACATCTCATGGCCACCCTTACCTGACTACAGATAACATTCTAGTCTACCCACCCTGGTATTACACATCTCATGACTCCCCCTTACCTGACTACACATTACATTCTAGTGTACCCATCCTGGTATTACACATCTCATGACTCCCCCTTACCTGACTACACATTACAATCTAGTCTACCCACCCTGGTATTACACATCTCGTGGCTCCCCCTTACCTGACAACACATTACATTCTAGTCTAGTCTACCCACCCTGGTATTACACATCTCATGGCTCCCCCCTTACTTGACTACACATTACATTCAGTCTACCCACCCTGGTATTACACATCTCATGGCTCCCCCTTACCTGACTACATATTACATTCTAGTCTACACACCCTGGTATTACACATCTCATGGCTCCCCCTTACCTGACTACATTTTACATTCTAGTCTAGCCACCCTGGTATTACACATCTCATGGCTCCCCCTTACCTGACTACACAGTACATTCTAGTCTACCCACCCTGGTATTACACATCTCATGGCTCCCCCTTACCTGACTACACATTACATTCTAGTCTAGTCTACCCACCCTGGTATTACACATCTCATGGCTCCCCCTTACCTGACTACACAGTACATTCTAGTCTACCCACCCTGGTATTACACATCTCATGGCTCCCCCTTACCTGACTACATTTTACATTCTAGTCTACCCACCCTGGTATTACACATCTCATGGCTCCCCCTTACCTGACTACACAGTACATTCTAGTCTACCCACCCTGGTATTACACATCTCATGGCTCCCCCTTACCTGACTACACATTACATTCTAGTCTAGTCTACCCACCCTGGTATTACACATCTCATGGCTCCCCCTTACCTGACTACACAGTACATTCTAGTCTACCCACCCTGGTATTACACATCTCATGGCTCCCCCTTACCTGACTACACATTACATTCTAGTCTACCCACCCTGGTATTACACATCTCATGGCTCCCCCTTACCTGACTACACATTACATTTTAGTCTACCCACCCTGGTATTACACATCTCATGGCTCCCCCTTACCTGACTACACATTACATTCTAGTCTACCCACCCTGTTATTACACATCTCATGGCTCCCCCTTACTTGACTACACATTACATACTAGTCTACCCACCCTGGTATTATACATCTCATGGCTCCGCCTTACCTGACTACACATTACATTCTAGTCTACCCACCCTGTTATTACACATCTCATGGCTCCCCCTTACCTGACTACACATTGCATACTAGTCTACCCACCCTGGTATTATACATCTCATGGCTCCCCCTTACCTGACTACACATTACATTCTAGTCTACCCACCCTGGTATTACACATCTCATGGCTCCCCCTTACCTGACTACACATTACATTCTAGTATACACACCCTGGTATTACATATCTCATGGCTCCCCCTTACCTGTCTACACATTACATTCTAGTCTACCCACCCTGGTATTACACATCTCATGGCTCCCCCTTACCTGACTACACATTACATTCTATTCTACCCACCCTGGTATTACACATCTCATGGCTCCCCCTTACCTGACTACACATTACATTCTAGTCTACCCACCCTGGTATTATACATCTCATGGCTCCCCCTTACCTGACTACACATAACATTCAATCTACCCACCCTGGTATTACACATCTCATGGCTCCCCCTTACCTGACTACACATTACATTCTAGTCTACCCACCCTGGTATTACACATCTCTTGGCTCCCCCTTACCTGACTACACATTACATTCTAGTATACCCACCCTGTTATTACACATCTCATGGCTCCCCCTTACCTGACTACACATTACATTACATTCTAGTCTACCCACCCTGGTATTATACATCTCATGGCTCCCCCTTACCTGACTACACATTACATTCTAGTCTACCCACCCTGGTATTATACATCTCATTGCTCCCCCTTACCTGACTACACATTACATTCTAGTATACCCACCCTGGTATTACACATCTCATGGCTTCCCCTTACCTGAGTACACATTACATTCTAGTCTACCCACCCTGGTATTACACATCTCTTGGCTCCCCCTTACCTGACTACACATTACATTCTAGTCTACCCACCCTGGTATTATACATCTCATGGCTCCCCCTTACCTGACTACACATTACATTCTAGTATACCCACCCTGTTATTACACATCTCATGGCTCCCCCTTACCTGACTACACATTACATTCTAGTATACCCACCCTGTTATTACACATCTCATGGCTCCCCCTTACCTGACTACACATTACATTCTAGTATACACACCCTGGTATTACGCATCTCTTGGCTCCCCCTTACCTGACTACACATTACATTCTAGTATACCCACCCTGGTATTACACATCTCATGGCTCCCCCTTACCTGTCTACACATTACATTCTAGTGTACTCACCCAGGTATTACATATCTCAAGGCTCCCCCTTACCTGACTACACAATAAATTCAGTCTACCCACCCTGGTATTATACATCTCATGGCTCCCCCTTACCTGACTACACATTACATTCTAGTCTACCCACCCTGGTATTACACATCTCGTGGCTCCCCCTTACCTGACAACACATTACATTCTAGTCTAGTCTACCCACCCTGGTATTACACATCTCATGGCTCCCCCCTTACTTGACTACACATTACATTCAGTCTACCCACCCTGGTATTACACATCTCATGGCTCCCCCTTACCTGACTACACATTACATTCTAGTCTACACACCCTGGTATTACACATCTCATGGCTCCCCCTTACCTGACTACATTTTACATTCTAGTCTAGCCACCCTGGTATTACACATCTCATGGCTCCCCCTTACCTGACTACACAGTACATTCTAGTCTACCCACCCTGGTATTACACATCTCATGGCTCCCCCTTACCTGACTACACATTACATTCTAGTCTAGTCTACCCACCCTGGTATTACACATCTCATGGCTCCCCCTTACCTGACTACACAGTACATTCTAGTCTACCCACCCTGGTATTACACATCTCATGGCTCCCCCTTACCTGACTACATTTTACATTCTAGTCTACCCACCCTGGTATTACACATCTCATGGCTCCCCCTTACCTGACTACACATTACATTCTAGTCTACCCACCCTGGTATTACACATCTCATGGCTCCCCCTTACCTGACTACACATTACATTCTAGTCTAGTCTACCCACCCTGGTATTACACATCTCATGGCTCCCCCTTACCTGACTACACAGTACATTCTAGTCTACCCACCCTGGTATTACACATCTCATGGCTCCCCCTTACCTGACTACACATTACATTCTAGTCTACCCACCCTGGTATTACACATCTCATGGCTCCCCCTTACCTGACTACACATTACATTCTAGTCTACCCACCCTGGTATTACACATCTCATGGCTCCCCCTTACCTGACTACACATTACATTCTAGTCTACCCACCCTGTTATTACACATCTCATGGCTCCCCCTTACTTGACTACACATTACATACTAGTCTACCCACCCTGGTATTATACATCTCATGGCTCCGCCTTACCTGACTACACATTACATTCTAGTCTACCCACCCTGTTATTACACATCTCATGGCTCCCCCTTACCTGACTACACATTGCATACTAGTCTACCCACCCTGGTATTATACATCTCATGGCTCCCCCTTACCTGACTACACATTACATTCTAGTCTACCCACCCTGGTATTACACATCTCATGGCTCCCCCTTACCTGACTACACATTACATTCTAGTATACACACCCTGGTATTACATATCTCATGGCTCCCCCTTACCTGTCTACACATTACATTCTAGTCTACCCACCCTGGTATTACACATCTCATGGCTCCCCCTTACCTGACTACACATTACATTCTATTCTACCCACCCTGGTATTACACATCTCATGGCTCCCCCTTACCTGACTACACATTACATTCTAGTCTACCCACCCTGGTATTATACATCTCATGGCTCCCCCTTACCTGACTACACATAACATTCAATCTACCCACCCTGGTATTACACATCTCATGGCTCCCCCTTACCTGACTACACATTACATTCTAGTCTACCCACCCTGGTATTACACATCTCTTGGCTCCCCCTTACCTGACTACACATTACATTCTAGTATACCCACCCTGTTATTACACATCTCATGGCTCCCCCTTACCTGACTACACATTACATTCTAGTCTACCCACCCTGGTATTATACATCTCATGGCTCCCCCTTACCTGACTACACATTACATTCTAGTCTACCCACCCTGGTATTATACATCTCATTGCTCCCCCTTACCTGACTACACATTACATTCTAGTATACCCACCCTGGTATTACACATCTCATGGCTTCCCCTTACCTGAGTACACATTACATTCTAGTCTACCCACCCTGGTATTACACATCTCTTGGCTCCCCCTTACCTGACTACACATTACATTCTAGTCTACCCACCCTGGTATTATACATCTCATGGCTCCCCCTTACCTGACTACACATTACATTCTAGTATACCCACCCTGTTATTACACATCTCATGGCTCCCCCTTACCTGACTACACATTACATTCTAGTATACCCACCCTGTTATTACACATCTCATGGCTCCCCCTTACCTGACTACACATTACATTCTAGTATACACACCCTGGTATTACGCATCTCTTGGCTCCCCCTTACCTGACTACACATTACATTCTAGTATACCCACCCTGGTATTACACATCTCATGGCTCCCCCTTACCTGTCTACACATTACATTCTAGTGTACTCACCCAGGTATTACATATCTCAAGGCTCCCCCTTACCTGACTACACAATAAATTCAGTCTACCCACCCTGGTATTATACATCTCATGGCTCCCCCTTACCTGACTACACATTACATTCTAGTCTACCCACCCTGGTATTACACATCTCATGGCTCCCCCTTACCTGACTACACATTACATTCTAGTACACCCACCCTGGTATTACACATCTCATGGCTCCCCCTTACCTGACTACTCATTACATTCAAGTATACCCACCCTGGTATTACACATCTCATGGCTCCCCCTTACCTGACTACACATTACATTCTAGTCTACCCACCCTGGTATTATGCATCTCATGGCTCCCCCTTACCTGACTACACATTGCTAAACTTCAGTATAACAGATGAGCACTAAGCACAAATAAAGAAGAATAGAGAAAAAAAAAATGACAGACCGTAATTAAGAGACTAGAGACAATAAAAATAAGTTGTAAGCCACAGCACCCTATGTGGTTGGAGTACTGCTCTGCACACAATATTAACTAAACCAGACTTAATAGAACAAGGGCCACACGTCATAGTTGCCGACTGTCCCGTTTTTCCCGGGATAGTCACGTTTTTGTGGGCTTCCTGTCCCTGCATTTTAACTTCGAAACGCGTAAGGTTACTCACAGTGGGCGGACAGGGCCTTCTTACGATTTTTTATTACATATTGTCTATTGCATCAATTTGTTGCTTATTGAATGTTTTTGTATATACATGTTTATTTGACCTATTTTATTGCTGTTTCTCGCTGTACAATATTCAATTTTATTACTGTTTATTACTGTTTCTTGCTGCACAGTATTCACTGTATATATAGCACTTATACATTGTAGCCTCATTGTTTGAGGAACACAGTGCCATACACTGAACTGTTGCCTATCAGGTGATTTATACACCTCATACAACCCAAGGACATTTTATGAACTATTTTTCGTATGTTTTGGATTTACCATTGTGATACCACCATCACAGTTGGAATTCAGGATACAGCCTATATTACCTATATGTCTTTATCTTACCTCATAAAGGATTGAGGTTTTATAATGTGAGCACATATTATTACCTAATAAATTCTTTTTACTGTGTTAAAACAATATTATGCTATGTGCTTTCTTTTTCTCCTATGCATAATATCATAACTACTATCTGAGGGAACGGAGATTCTCACCATCTGAGGGTAGACCACCCCAAAGACTATTCAGAAGGGATAAAGGATTCCTACCACCATTAAAAAGAGATATACACAGACGGATTACAGTCCACATACATCCCGCCACAGAGAGTCCAGGATTTTTATTCTCATAAGTTCCAGTATCACAAAGAGGGACTACTTTTGATCAAAATATTGTGGATACTCGCCAGGGCAGAGACGGAGAAGCCACAGTGTATCATCTCTAACTGTGCATATTCCTTACCTCATATGATTGAGGTAACAGCTGGTAAGCAGTAAATTCTTACTTGACTAAACTACTGTGAAGATTTCAAATATTTGGATCTCTGAACACTACCACCTATATAATTTGTGAACTAAACTTTATGCCTTTATATGATGTACTAAGTATACTATTATATAGCTGAGCGCCTCTCTTACAATATTGAATTTTGCTCTTTTCACATTTAATTTAGTCTGTATTTAGTTTACTAATATTATGTGCAGTGCAGTACTCCCACCACAGGGGTAACTGTGGCATTAGTCTCATTGCTTACCGTATGTTTTTTCTGTAGTTTTATTTATATGAGGTCTTTTGCTGCATTAAAATTTAGCACGTGTAGTGAGGTGTCAGGTAACGGGAAGATGTGATATATAATACAAAGGAGGGGACGACTATAGCCAAGCTATCAGGCAGTTTACAAAGTCTGATAGCTTGACTTCAGTGAAGTAAGGCATCGCAATAGATTTGCATAATTTGGAACATTTTTAATTTACCCCATGTATATACTGAGGCTTTGCTTAGCAGGGGCTTAAAGGGACATGAAACCCAAAACATTTCTTTCACAATTCAGATACAGCATACAATTTTAAACAACTTTCTAATTTACTGCTATTATCAATGTTGCTTTGTTCTCTTGGTATCCCTTGTTGATGGAGCAGCAATTCTCTATTGTGAGCTAGGTGAGCTAGGTGAACACATTAAGTATAACAAGATAACAAAGCAAATTAGATAATAGAAACAAATTGAAAAGTTGTTTAAAATTAAATACTCTATGTGAATCATGAACAAAATAAATTGGGTTTCATATCCCTTAAAGACATCAGATTCTTCAATTGCAGGGAATAGAATTCACAGAATATACAAAAAAATCCATGTTTACTGGGGCATTTCTGGGTCTATTATCCTATTGCCAGCAAACACCGCAGCAGCAAAGATAGACACATGACTATTAACCTCACAAAATGCCACCTGCTTGTGAAACATTAAATAGTGTCTTAGCAAAAGTAAAACATAAAAATAAGTCCACAACATATCTGCATATAGTTCTCCCCAGCCCCAAGATAGCTGTTAGCAGGTTAAACATGTTGAGGTAATATCACTAATATCAAGCTTTGTAACATCTATATAAACTAGGGTACTTTGTGGTATTCCTGCTATACAGCTGCTGAAGAGTTAATAATTTAACCCTTGCTTGCTTATTTTGGTAATTGCCAATTGTGATCTTGAGAGAAAGGGAGGTGATGAGAAGCTTGATGATGGGACACTGAACCCAAATTTTGTATTTCATGATTCAGATAGAGCATGACATTTTAAGCAACTTTCTAATTTACTCCTATTATCAATTTTTCTTCGTTCTCTTGCTATCTTTATTTTAAAAGCAGGAATGTAAATCTTGGCAGCCAGCCCATTTTAGGTTCAGCACCATGGATAGCACTTGCTTATTGGAGGCTTACATTTACCCACCAATAAGCAAGCATAACCCAGGTTCTCAACCAAAAATGGGCCGGCTCCTATGCATCACATTCCTGCTTTTTAAATAAAGATAGCAAGAGAACAAAGAAAAATTGATAATAGGAGTAAATAAAGTTTTTTTAAATTGCATGCTCTATCTGAATCATTAAAGAAAAAAAATTGGCTTTAGTGTCCCTTTAACCTACAGAGCTAAAGCAATGCATAAAGAAGATGCTCTATGTTAGAGCAATTTCATTATTGCACTATTGCTTGCGTATAACCATGTGTTTGCAAAGTGATTAAACACATCTGGTGAGCCAATGACAAAAGAAAAATGTGTTAAGCCACCAATTGACAGCTATCTCCAAGTACTGCATTGCTGCTGTTGAGAATATGTGCATGTACTTTTCAACAAAGGTACCCAGGAGAACAAAGTAGAAGTGAATTTAAAAATGACATGCTCTATCTAAATAATGAAATTTAATTTTAAAGGGACATGAAACTCAAATATTTTCTTTCATGATTTAGAAAGAGCATGCCATTTTAAACCACTTTCCAATTTGATTCTACTATATAATGTGCTTCATTCTCTTGATATCCTTTGTTGAAAAGCATATCTAGATAGGCTCAGTAGCTGCTGATTGGTGGCTGCACATAGATGCCTCATGTGATTAGCTCACCATGTGCATTGCTATTTCTTCAACAAAGGATATCTGAAGAATGAAGCAAATTAAATAATAGTAGTGAACTGGAATGTCATTTAAAATTGTATTCTCTACCCGAATCACAAAAGAAGAAAATTGGGGTTTCATGTCCCTTTAAGCAATAAGTATGGCTAAATTATACTACTAGTATTTTACTAAATTA
Organism: Bombina bombina; assembly: GCF_027579735.1. NCBI lineage: Eukaryota > Metazoa > Chordata > Amphibia > Anura > Bombinatoridae > Bombina > Bombina bombina. Next base: position 95,805,554 of record NC_069509.1, read on the forward strand.
TACTACTTGTATTACGTGCTTATTTTGGAGTGAATTAAAGTGGGTGGAGCTATGCAAACAATACATGGGCACGGCTCTGCTGCAAAGTTTTGCTGGTAATTTTTTTTAAACGTTGTCAGCTATGGCAATATGACGAGTGTACTAGACCCTTGCAGAACCAGTGGGCAAAAATCATTATATCCTATCTTATTCTATCCAGCTGATTCACTTAATTATCCATACCTTATCATTCTACCCAGCTAATTCATTTAATTCTCCATATTCTATAATTCCATCCAGCTAATTAATTTAATTCTCCATATTCTATAATTCTACCCAGATAATTCATTTAATTATCCATATTCTATAATTCTACACAGCTAATTCACTTAATTCTCCATATTCTATCATTCTACACAGCTAATTCACTTAAAGGGACATAATACTCCTATGCTAAATTACTTGAAACTGATGCAGTATACCGGTAAAAAGCTGACAGGAAAATATCACCTGAGCATCTCTATGTAAAAAAGGAAGATATTTTACCTCACAATCTCCTCAGCTCATCAGAGTAAGTGCTGTGTAAAAAGTTATCTTTCAGTTACTGTCCAGCTGCAGGTAAACAAAAAAAAGAAGAAATTAACTGCAGCCAATCAGCATCAGCAGTGCTGAGGCCATGAACTCTTACTAAGATCTCATGAGATTTCACTTAACTCTCATGAGATTTCATAGTAAACTTCCTCAAACTGAATAGGGAAATAACATGAGTGTGCACAACGCTCACTCCCTTGCCTGTCCAGGCATACTGATTTGCTGCTTAAAGTCCTTCACAATGGGATGTGAATATTTAGGAGATTTTGAGGTAAAATATCTTTCTTTTTTACATAGAGATGCTCAGGTGATATTTTCTAGTCAGCTTTTTACAGCTATGATGCATCACTTTCAAGTGTTTTAACATTTGGGTATCATGGCCCTTTAATTCTCCGTATTCTATCCAGATAATTCACTTAATTATCCATATCTTATTCTACCCAACTAATTTGTTTAATTCTCAATCTTCTATCATTCTACCCAACTGATTCATTTAATTCTCCATATTCTATCATTCTACCCAGCAAATTCATTTAATTCTCCATATTCTGTCATTCTACCCAGCTAATTCACTTAATTCTCCATATTCTATCATTCTACCCATCTTATTCACTTAATTCTCCATATTCTATCATTCTACCCATCTTATTCACTTAATTCTCCATATTCTATCATTCTACCCATCTTATTCACTTAATTCTCCATATTCTATCATTCTACCCAGCTAATTCACTTAATTCTCCATATTCTATCATTCTACCCAGCTGATTCACTTAAATCTCCATATTCTATCATTCTACCCAGCTGATTCACTTAATTCTCCATATTCTATCATTCTACCCAGCTTATTCACTTAAATCTCCATATTCTATCATTCTACCCAGCTGATTCACTTAATTCTCCATATTCTATCATTCTACCCAGCTGATTCACTTAATTCTCCATATTCTATCATTCTACCCAGCTTATTCACTTAATTCTCCATATTCTATCATTCTACCCAGCGAATTCACTTAATTCTCCATATTCTATCATTCTACCCAGCGAATTCACTTAATTCTCCATATTCTATCATTCTACCCATCTTATTCACTTAATTCTCCATATTCTATCATTCTACCCAGCTAATTCACTTAATTCTCCATATTCTATCATTCTACCCAGCTTATTCACTTAAATCTCCATATTCTATCATTCTACCCAGCTGATTCACTTAATTCTCCATATTCTATCATTCTACCCAGCGAATTCACTTAATTCTCCATATTCTATCATTCTACCCAGCTGATTCACTTAAATCTCCATATTCTATCATTCTACCCAGCTGATTCACTTAATTCTCCATATTCTATCATTCTACCCAGCTGATTCACTTAATTCTCCATATTCTATCATTCTACCCAGCTTATTCACTTAATTCTCCATATTCTATCATTCTACCCAGCGAATTCACTTAATTCTCCATATTCTATCATTCTACCCAGCGAATTCACTTAATTCTCCATATTCTATCATTCTACCCATCTTATTCACTTAATTCTCCATATTCTATCATTCTACCCATCTTATTCACTTAATTCTCCATATTCTATCATTCTACCCAGCTTATTCACTTAATTCTCCATATTCTATCATTCTACCCAGCTGATTCACTTAATTCTCCATATTCTATCATTCTACCCAGCTTATTCACTTAATTCTCCATATTCTATCATTCTACCCAGCGAATTCACTTAATTCTCCATATTCTATCATTCTACCCAGCGAATTCACTTAATTCTCCATATTCTATCATTCTACCCATCTTATTCACTTAATTCTCCATATTCTATCATTCTACCCATCTTATTCACTTAATTCTCCATATTCTATCATTCTACCCAGCTAATTCACTTAATTCTCCATATTCTATCATTCTACCCAGCTTATTCACTTAAATCTCCATATTCTATCATTCTACCCAGCTGATTCACTTAATTCTCCATATTCTATCATTCTACCCAGCGAATTCACTTAATTCTCCATATTCTATCATTCTACCCAGCTGATTCACTTAATTCTCCATATTCTATCATTCTACCCAGCTGATTCACTTAATTCTCCATATTCTATCATTCTACCCAGCTTATTCACTTAATTCTCCATATTCTATCATTCTACCCAGCTGATTCACTTAATTCTCCATATTCTATCATTCTACCCAGCTTATTCACTTAATTCTCCATATTCTATCATTCTACCCAGCTGATTCACTTAATTCTCCATATTCTATCATTCTACCCAGCTGATTCACTTAAATCTCCATATTCTATCATTCTACCCAGCTGATTCACTTAATTCTCCATATTCTATCATTCTACCCAGCTGATTCACTTAATTCTCCATATTCTATCATTCTACCCAGCTTATTCACTTAATTCTCCATATTCTATCATTCTACCCAGCGAATTCACTTAATTCTCCATATTCTATCATTCTACCCAGCTGATTCACTTAATTCTCCATATTCTATCATTCTACCCAGCTTATTCACTTAATTCTCCATATTCTATCATTCTACCCAGCTGATTCACTTAATTCTCCATATTCTATCATTCTACCCAGCTGATTCACTTAAATCTCCATATTCTATCATTCTACCCAGCTGATTCACTTAATTCTCCATATTCTATCATTCTACCCAGCTGATTCACTTAATTCTCCATATTCTATCATTCTACCCAGCTGATTCACTTAATTCTCCATATTCTATCATTCTACCCAGCTTATTCACTTAATTCTCCATATTCTATCATTCTACCCAGCGAATTCACTTAAAGGGACACTGAACCCACAATATTCAGATAGAGCATTCAATTTTAAACAACTTTCTAATTTACTCCTATTATCAATTCTTCGTTTTCTTGCTATCTTTATTTGAAAAAGAATGCATCTAAGGTTTTTTTTTGTTCAGTACTCTGGACAGCACTTTTTTATTGGTGGATGAATTTATCCAACAATAAGCAAGAACAACCCAGGTTGTTCACCAAAAATGGGCCAGCATCTAAACTTACATTTCAAATAAAGATACCAATAGAATGAAGAAAATTTGATAATAGGAGGTAGAAAGTTGCTTAAAATGTCATGCTTTATCTGAATCACAAAAGAAAAATTTTGGGTTCAGTGTCCCTTTAATTCTCCATATTCTATCAGTCTACCCAGCCAATTCACTTAATTCTCACAAATTATATCATTCTATCCAGCTCTGATTCACTTAATTCTCTATATTCTATCATTCTACCCAGCTGATTCACTTAATTCTCTATATTCTATCATTCTACCCAGCTAATTCACTTAATTCTCCATAGTCTATCATTCTAGCCAGCTGATTCACTTAATTCTCCATTCTTATTAAAAACAACATATTTAATGGGACAGTAAATAAGCCGACCACAGTGTGTAGGCTAATATTAAATATGATGAGTATTTACAACTTACCATAACTACTGTTTCAAAAATCTAAAAAAAATGACAAATGTATTTTATGGATTGCTACTATGTTAAAGAGCAAGTATATTGAGGAGGTTCCATTCCGACTCACAGGCTGTGTGTGTCCAGTAATTATTTAATTGCATTCTACATGTGATTACGTAATTACAAACATGCGCAAAAGGTTAAGTAGCAAATTTCGACAAGGACTCAAAATTAGTCCCTGCATTTATTTTTTAAAGCGGAAATGCCCCATAAGTGCGCGTACATTTGGTAAGTCGTCGAGATTTGCTACCTGCCAGCAGATTTTCCCATAACTGTGCATGCGTGATCTTCGTAAAAAGCCCAGAATTATCTATCGATCAGGTAACTGAAGTTATCATCGCACATTGCGTCCTCGATCACATAGTTATATAATTTACTAGTTGATAACCCTACCCAAAGGGCAGTCTGTGTGTTAAAAATGCAACCCCCCAAGCCAAAAAAAATAAAGTAGAAATATAGAAAAAAACAAAAGCTATCCAAAATAATAAAATTAAACCTAAACTTATACCCCTATAAAAATAAAAACACCCAATAATCTAATACTAAACTACCAATAGCCCCCCCTAAAAGTAACTCCCCCACTCACCAAACCCCCCAAAATAAAAAAAATAACACTAATAAACCTAAACTACCCATTGCCCCTAAAGGGGCATTTGTATGGGCATTCAGCTCTTTTTCACTGCTCTTAAAAGGGCATTCAGCTATTTTTGAAATTGCCCAATGAACCCTAATCTAAAAAACCGTAAAAGGTCTTCTTCCAGGTGGGTCCATCATCTTCATCCACAGCGAAGGCAGCGCATAGCGCTCTTCCCAGATGTGGTGATCCTCAGCGGTGGTCATCTGTGGTGGCGGTCCTCGGCGGCATGGAGGCTCCTCTTCATCCGATGTCCGTCATATACTGAATATTGCATGCAAGGTACCGCAATCAATTTTGGGTACCTTGCATTCCTATTGGCTGAATTTTTCAATTTTAGTAGCTCTCATCCTATTGGCTGATTTTGAAATAGGATGAGAGCTACTGAAATCTTATTGGCTGATTTGAACAGCCAATAGGATTTCAGTAGCTCTAATTCAGCCAATAGGAATAGGAGCCTCCATGATGCCGAGGACCACCGACGCTGCCACAGATGACCACTGCCAAGGATCGCCACATCTGGGAAGATCGCTCCGGACCTCCCCTCTGCGCCGTCTTTGCTGTGGATGAAGATGGACTCACCTAGAAAATCTTTTCCGCCAGACTTCTGAAACCGTGAGTACGTATTTGGGGCTTTAGAGTTAGGTTTTTTTTGTTTTTGTAGATTAGGGTCCATTGGGCAATTTAACCCTTGAGTGCTAACCACGGCTCTGAGCTGTCGCAGTTTCCCACTCTGGTGCTAATGACGTCGCTAGCACTCTCTCACCCATTCCTACCCCGGCGATCGTGCCTGTAGAGTGACAGGCATCGCCGGGGCTTCACGTTTTGCGTGGTGACATCACGCGCAATAACATGATGACGTCACAGCGCAACTTTATTTATACTTAACAATGTTAAGTATTGGAGCAGGGGGCATGCTGCTTAGAAGCCTGTATCTCAGGCATCTAAGCAGCTACAGACCGCCTAACCTTTCCAAAGGTGTAAGTCTTGGGGGTCTGAAAAAAATAAAAAAAAAGTTTAAAAAGAAATTGTTCAAACAATAATAAAATAAAAAATACATAAAAAAAATCTTAGCACCCAGGTGGGAAAGTGCTTAGCACTCAAAGGGTTAAAAAAGAGCTGAATGCCCTTTTAGGGCAATGCCTATACAAATTTCCCTTTAAGGGCAATGGATAGTTTAGGTTTATTAGTGTTAGTTTTTTTATTTTGGGGGGTATGGTGGGTGTTTACTGTTAGGGGGGACTTTGTTAATTTTAATGTAAAAGAGCTAATTTCTTTAGGGCAATGCCCTACAACAAGCCCTTTTAAGGGCTATTGGTAATTTATTCTTAGATTAGGGGGGTTATTATTTTGTGGGGGCTTTTTTATTTTCATAGCGATTAGGTTTAATTTTTTTATTTTGGATAGTGTTGTTTATTATTTTTGTAATGTTAGCCTTTTTTATTTTCTGTAATTTTAGATTAATGTAATGTAATTTTTATTTTAATTGTAATGTAGTTTTTTTGTAATGTAATTAAGGGGTTAATTTAGGGGGTGTTAGGTTAGGGGGCTTAGTCATTAAATTAGTTTTTTTGCGTTGTGGGGGGTTGGCGGATTAGGGGTTAGTAGATGTATTAGGTAGTTTGCAATTTAGGGGTTAATAATTTTATTGGGTATTTTGTTTTCTGTCTTAATACTTCGTTCAGGCGGTTAGTTTATTTTTTTCTTAATAGTTCGTATGGGCGTTTTAAAAAAAAAAAACATAATTTATGCTTACCTGATAAATTTATTTCTCTTGTGGTGTATCCAGTCCACGGATCATCCATTACTTGTGGGATATTCTCATTCCCAACAGGAAGTTGCAAGAGGATCACCCACAGCAGAGCTGTTATATAGCTCCTCCCCTAACTGCCATATCCAGTCATTCGACCGAAAACAAGCAGAGAAAGGAGAAACCATAGGGTGCAGTGGTGACTGTAGTTTAAATTAAAAAATTACCTGCCTTAAAATGACAGGGTGGACCGTGGACTGGATACACCACAAGAGAAATAAATTTATCAGGTAAGCATAAATTATGTTTTCTCTTGTAAGGTGTATCCAGTCCACGGATCATCCATTACTTGTGGGATACCAATACCAAAGCTAAAGTACACGGATGAAGGGAGGGACAAGGCAGGTACTTAAACGGAAGGTACCACTGCCTGTAAAACCTTTCTCCCAAAAATAGCCTCCGAAGAAGCAAAAGTATCAAATTTATAGAATTTTGAAAAAGTATGAAGCGAAGACCAAGTTGCCGCCTTTCAAATCTGTTCAACAGAAGCCTCATTTTTAAAGGCCCATGTGGAAGCCACAGCTCTAGTAGAATGAGCTGTAATCCTTTCAGGAGGCTGATGGCCAGCAGTCTCATAGGCTAAGCGGATTATGCTTCTTAGCCAAAAAGAAAGAGAGGTTGCTGAAGCCTTTTGACCTCTCCTCTGTCCAGAGTAGACAACAAACAAAGCAGATGTTTGACGAAAATGTTTAGTAGCTTGTAAGTAAAACTTTAAAGCACGAACCACGTCCAGATTGTGTAATAGACGTTTCTACTTTGAAGAAGGATTAGGACACAAAGATGGAACAATAATCTCTTGATTGATATTCTTGTTAGATACCACCTTAGGTAAAAAACCAGGTTTGGTACGCAGGACTACCTTATCCGCATGGAAGATCAGATAAGGAGAATCACATTGTAAAGCAGATAATTCGGAGACTCTACGAGCCGAGGAAATAGCTACCAAAAAAAGAACTTTCCAAGATAAAAGTTTGATATCTATGGAATGAAGAGGTTCAAACGGAACTCCTTGAAGAACTTTAAGAACCAGATTTAAGCTCCATGGCGGAGCAACAGGTTTAAACACAGGCTTGATTCTAACTAAAGCCTGACAAAATGCCTGAACGTCTGGAACATCCGCCAGACGCCTGTGCAAAAGAATAGACAGGGCAGAAATCTGTCCCTTTAAGGAACTAGCTGACAATCCTTTTTCCAAACCTTCTTGAAGAAAGGATAATATCCTGGGAATCCTGACCTTACTCCATGAGTAACCCTTGGATTCACACCAATAAAGATATTTACGCCTTATCTTATGGTAAATTTTCCTGGAGACAGGCTTTCGTGCCTGTAGTAAGGTATCAATGACTGACTCGGAGAAGCCACGCTTTGATAAAATCAAGCGTTCAATCTCCAGGCAGTCAGTCTCAGAGAAATTAGATTTGGATGATTGAAAGGACATTGTAGTAAAAGGTCTTAACGGCAGAGTCCAAGGTGGAAAGGATAACATGTCCACTAGATCTGCATACCAGGTCCTGCGTGGCCACACAGGCACTATCAAGATCATCAATGCTCTCTCCTGCTTGATCTTGGCAATCAGACGAGAGAGCAGAGGAAACGGTGGAAACACATAAGCCAGGCTGAAAGACCAGGGCGCTGCTAGAGCATCTATCAGCGTCGCCTTGGGATCCCTGGACCTGGATCCGTAACAAGAAAGCTTGGCGTTCTGGCGAGATGCCATGAGATCCAGTTCTGGTTTGCCCCAACGATGAATCAATTGTGCAAACACCTCCGGATGGAGTTCCCACTCCCCCGGATGAAAAGTCTGACGACTTAGAAAATCCGCCTCCCAGTTCTCTACATCTGGGATATGGATAGCTGATAGGTGGCAAGAGTGAATCTATGCCCAGCGAATTATCTTTGAGACTTCTAACATCGCTAGGGAACTCTTTGTTCCCCCTTGATGGTTGATGTAAGCCACAGTCGTGATGTTGTCCGACTGAAATCTGATGAACCTCAGAGTTGCTAACTGAGGCCAAGCCTGAAGAGCATTGAATATTGCTCTCAGTTCCAGAATATTTATTGGAAGGAGTGTCTCCTCCTGAGTCCACGATCCCTGAGCCTTCAGGGAGTTCCAGACTGCACCCCAACCTAGAAGGCTGGCATCTGTCGTTACAATTGTCCAATCTGGCCTGCGAAAGTCATACCTTTGGACAGATGGACCCGAGATAGCCACCAGAGAAGAGAATCCCTGGTCTCTAGATCCAGATTTAGTAGAGGGGACAAATCTGTGTAATCCCCATTCCACTGACTGAGCATGCATAGTTGCAGCGGTCTGAGATGTAGGCGTGCAAACGGCACTATGTCCATTGCCGCTACCATTAAGCCGATTACTTCCATGCACTGAGCCACCGAAGGGCGAGGAATGGAATAAAGAACCCGGCAGGAATTTTTGATAACCTAGACTCCGTCAGGTAAATTTTCATTTCTACAGAATCCATCAAGAGTCCCTAGGAAGGAAACTCTTGTGAGGGGGAATAGAGAACTCTTTTCCTTGTTCACCTTCCACCCATGCGACCTCAGAAATGCCAACACTATGTCCGTATGAGACTTGGCAATTTGGAAGTTTGACGCCTGAATCAGGATGTCGTCTAAATAAGGGGCCACTGCTATGCCCCGTGGTCTTAGGATCGCCAGAAGCGACCCCAGAACCTTCATAAAAATTCTTGGGGCTGTAGCTAACCCAAGGGGAAGAGCTACAAACTGGTAATGCCCGTCTAGGAAGGCAAACCTGAGAAACCGATGATGATCTTTGTGTATCATAATGTGAAGATAAGCATCCTTTAAATCCACTGTAGTCATGTATTGACCCTCCTGGATCATAGGTAGGATGGTACGAATAGTCTCCATCTTGAATGATGGAACTCTGAGGAATTTGTTTAAGATCTTTAGATCCAAAATTGGTCTGAAGGTTCCCTCTTTTTTGGGAACCACAAACAGATTTGAGTAAAATCCCTGTCCCTGTTCCTCCTTTGGAACTGGATGGATCACTCCCATAACTAGGAGGTCTTGTACACAGTGTAAGAATGCCTCTCTCTTTATCTGGTTTGCAGATAATTGTGAAAGGTGAAATCTCCCTTTTGGGGGGGAAGCTTTGAAGTCCAGAAGATATCCCTGGGATATAATTTCCAACGCCCAGGGATCCTGGACATCTCTTGCCCACGCCTGGGCGAAGAGCGAAAGTCTGCCCCCTACTAGATCCGTTACCGGATAGGGGGCCATTCCTTCATGCTGTCTTAGAGGCAGCAGCAGGCTTTTTGGCCTGCTTACCTTTTTTCCAGGTCTGGTTAGGTCTCCAGACCGTCTTGGACTGAGCAAAAGTTCCCTCTTGTTTTGCATTAGAGGAAGTTGATGCCGCACTTGCCTTGAAGTTTCGAAAGGCACGAAAATTAGACTGTTTGGCCCTTGATTTGGACCTATCCTGAGGAAGGGCATGACCTTTTCCTCCAGTGATATCAGCAATAATCTCCTTCAAACCAGGCCCGAATAGGGTCTGCCCCTTGAAGGGAATGTTAAGCAGCTTAGACTTTGAAATAACGTCAGCTGACCATGATTTAAGCAATAGCGCTCTGCGCGCCTGGATAGCAAAACCAGAATTCTTAGCCGTTAGTTTAGTCAAATGAACAATGGCATCAGAAACAAAAGAATTGGCTAGCTTAAGTGCTCTAAGCTTGTCAAGTATGTCATCCAATGGAGTCGCTACCTGTAAAGCCTCTTCCAGAGACTCAAACCAGAATGCCGCAGCAGAAGTGACTGGAGCAATGCATGCAAGGGGCTGTAGGATAAAACCTTGTTGAATAAACATTTTCTTAAGGTAACCCTCTAACTTTTTATCCATTGGATCTAAGAAAGCACAACTGTCCTCGACAGGGATAGTAGTACGCTTTGCTAGAGTAGAAACTGCTCCCTCCACCTTATGAACTGTCTGCCATAAGTCCCGTGTGGTGGCGTCTATTGGAAACATTTTTCTAAAAATAGGAGGGGGAGAGAACGGCACACCTGGTCTATCCCATTCCTTAGTAATAATTTCTGTAAACCTTTTAGGTATTGGAAAAACATCAGTGCACACCGGCACTGTATAGTATTTATCCAGTCTACACAATTTCTCTGGCACTGCAATTGTATCACAGTGATTCAGAGCAGCTAAAACCTCTCTGAGTAACACACAGAGGTGTTCAAGCTTAAATTTAAATGTAGAGATATCAGAATCAGGTTGCATTATCTTCCCTGAGTCAGAAACATTACCCACAGAAAGAAGCTCTCCTTTTTCAGCTTCTGCATATTGTGAGGCAGTATCAGACATAGCTCTTAAAGCGTCAGTATGCTCTGTATTTCGTCTAACTCCAGAGCTATCTTGCTTTCCTCTAAATTCAGGTAGTCTGGCTAATACCGCTGACAGTGTATTATCCATGACTGCCGCCATGTCTTGTAAAGTAAACGCTATGGGCGCCCTAGATGTACTTGGTGCCATTTGAGCGCGAGTCCCTTGAGCGGGAGTCAAAGGATCTGACACGTGGGGAGAGTTAGTAGGCAAAACTTCCCCCTCGTCTGATTCCTCTGGTGATAATTTTTTTAAAGACAGAATATGATCTTTATTGCTTAAAGTGAAATCAGTACATTTGGTACACATTCTAAGAGGGGGTTCCACCATGGCTTTTAAACATAATGAACAAGGAGTTTCCTCTATGTCAGACATGTTTGTACAGACTAGCAATGAGACTAGCAAGTTTGGAAAACACTTTAAATCAAGTTAACAAGCAAATATAAGAAACGGTACTGTGCCTTTAAGAGAAAAATTTTTTGTCAGAATTTGAAAAACAGTGAAAAAAGGCAGTAAATCAAACTTAATTTTTACAGTGTGTATAATAAGCTAACAGAGCATTGCACCCACTTGCAAATGGATGATTAACCCCTTAGTTCAAAAAACGGATCAAAAAAACGATATAGGCGTTTTTTAACAGTCACAACAAACTGCCACAGCTTTGCTGTGGCCCTACCTTCCCCAATAAACGACTTTGAAAAACCTTTGAGCCCTTTAGAGATGTCCTATAGCATTCAGGGGACTCCTGAGGGAAGCTGGATGTCTCAGTGTGTAATTTTAACTGCGCAAAAAAGTGCTAAATTAGGCCCCTCCCACTCATGCTACAACAGTGGAAAGCCTCAGGAAACTGTTTCTAGGCAAAATTTAAGCCAGCCATGTGGAAAAACTAGGCCCCAATAAAGTTTTATCACCAAAGCATATATAAAAACGCTTAAACATACCAGCAAACGTTTCATATTGCAAAATTATAAGCGTATTACCTCTGAAAGTAAGCATGATACCAGTCGCTATTAAATCACTGTATCCAGGCTTACCTTACATAAATCCGGTATCAGCAGCATTTTCTAGCATTTACATCTCTAGAAAAAAAATGTAACTGCACATACCTCATAGCAGGATAACCTGCACGCCATTCTCCCGCTGAAGTTACCTCTCTCCTCAGTCATATGTGAGAACAGCAATGGATCTTAGTTACAACCTGCTAAGATCATAGAAAACGCAGGCAGATTCTTCTTCTATTTACTGCCTGGGATAAAATAGTACAACTCCGGTACCATTTAAAAATAACAAACTTTTGATTGAAGAAAAAACTAACTATATTTCACCACTTCTCTCTTACTACCTCCATGCTTGTTGAGAGTTGCAAGAGAATGACTGGATATGGCAGTTAGGGGAGGAGCTATATAACAGCTCTGCTGTGGGTGATCCTCTTGCAACTTCCTGTTGGGAATGAGAATATCCCACAAGTAATGAATGATCCGTGGACTGGATACACCTTACAAGAGAAAATACTTATTGCGGGCGGTTATTTTTTTTTTTATTACTTATTGCGGACGGTTAGTTTTTTTTTCTTTTATTTAATACTTATTGCGGGCGGTTAGTTTTTTTTATTACTTATTGCGGACGGTTAGTTTTTTTTAAATTTAATACTTATTGCGGGCGGTTATTTTTTTTTAAATGCTCCGTTTGCCTTCGCTGCATCCCGGTGGATTCAGAAAATGGCAGGGTGGTGAAAAAATCCACTTGGCTTCGCTGCATCCAGGTGAATTATTTTGGCTGCGCATACAGTCAACATTCTGTTGGGTGCCAACATTCCTTTAAGGATGCGTGCGCAACTGGCAACACCGACGGACACGTTACAAACGCAATTAAGAGTATAGATGTATGTGGTTGAGGATATGGATGTCCTCGGTGTATCAGAGAGCAAGCCATCGTGCATGCGAGTCCTTGATCACTTACATATAATATATATATATATGTGTGTGGGTATGTGATAGAGGACACACTGCATGATAAAAACTTTAATTATCTGATCGATAAGCAATTATGGGAATTTAACTAATATTGCGATTGTGCAAGTAATTATGGGCAAATCTACTAGTAGGTAAACGTACCAAACGCATGGGCACTTATGGGGCTTTTCCACTTTAAAGGGACACTGAAACCAAATATTTTCTTTCCTGATTCAGATAGAGTATGCAGTTTTAAGCAACTTTCTAATTTACTCCTACTATCAAATTTTCTTAATTCTCTTGGTATCTTTATTTGAAAAGCAAGAATGTAAGTTTAGATGTCGGCTCTTTTTTGGTTAACAACCTGGATTGTTCTTGCTGATTGATGGATAAATTCACCCACCAATAAAACAAGTGCTGTCCAGGGTCTAAACCAAAAATTAGCTGGCTCCTTAGCTTAGATGCCTTCTTTTTCAAATAAAGATAGCAAGAGAACGAAGAAAAATTGATAATAGGAGTAAATTAGAAAGTTGCTTAAAATTGAATGCTCTATCTGAATCACAAAAGAATAATTTTGGGTTCAGAGTCCCTTTAACAATTAATGCGAGGACTAATTTGATACCTCTGCGAAATTTGTTACTTAATCATGAACCCAACCGAGTTGTAATTACGTAATCGCTTTCCACACATTCTTTTAAAACAAAATGTGGAGAGCATTTACGTAAATGTGCGCATGTGCACATGGAGGTAGCAAATGTCAACGAGGGAGCTAATTTCAACAAAACACTGGGAGTGAGCAGGCGTAATATTATGCAAATGCATAATTATGCAGAGCGCAGGGATTGGACTATTCCGATCGAAGCCGTACATGCATTTTCAGTAGGCTGTCTGCAGCACTAGAAGAAACAGAGGACACAGTAAGAACTTTGTTTTTGATAATATTTTATTAAACATTTTAAATGGATGTTGCACTATTATATAAAATAAAACATATAATACGTTTGCACAGTATTAAAAAATCCAAAGTTTACTGGGCTTTTGAGGAGGAGAACCTGTAGTGGGTAGAGTTGGATCTCCAGCTCTTACAACCAAATAGGCAGACAGGTAAAATTGAGGACTGAAGTTTGGATTTTAGCAAGTGTTTACTTCTCCTCTCAAACTCCATCAGTCATCCACAAACTTCATGCTTTCTCTTTCAAAACTCCATCATGCCTCAGGTGTCAGACGCAAGGCCGGACTGACCTACCAGGATATTGCCTGGTGGGCTGCAGCAGCTGGGGCTGGAAAGCTACAATTTAAAGGGGTGATCAATTGATGCAGTTTGGTTGTAGGGTGCCTATATAACACCAATCTGGCAATTTCATTTAATACAAAATAATATAATTTAATTCTGAAAAAAATATTGGGGGAATTAGTATCCCAGTAATCCCCTTTGAAAAACATGGGACATGTACATTCTACTGACTCAACAGAAAATAGGGCTGGTCTTCATATTTTTCCAGGGCTGCTTTTTATTCCCAGTCTGGCCCTCGTCAGACATCAGGTATCTGGACTCAGGTGTCAAACATCAGGTGTTTCAGTTGGTGACTCATGGAGTTTGAGAGTTGGTAAGAGGAAGGATGGTGTTTTAGAAAAGAGAGGATGTCCTAAAATGAACACCGTACTTACCAACAGAAAAGAGTCCTACTGCATGTGCTGTTCCCATAAGATGCAAGAGAAATCAGAATTGTACATCGATATTCAAATTATTATACACAAGATTCAAGTTGTCATGTCTTTATTTCAAACACAAATCAAGTCAAATATTTACATTGGAAGAACACAAACATTCCATTATATCACCTTAAAGTGCTGATTTTATATTGAACACCAATTAAAGGTATGGCTAAATATAAGTTTAATTAGCTTATTGTAGCTGCTAAAACAGCACATTTGGTGGTTGTTCTAAAATGTCACATAATAATGTAGTGAAGAGATATATGCATATGTTAGATATATGTAAATACACAGTTTCTAACTTCCTAGCAACATACAAAGTATCAACCAAAAAAAGATATATAAACAGAAAAAATAATTCTCTGGACTTCAATATTTCATACTAACAATGCATTATATACATTTTCCAAAGTGTCTGTAGTGTAAAGTCTCCTCTAGTATCAGATTAATTT
Organism: Bombina bombina; assembly: GCF_027579735.1. Taxonomy (NCBI): domain Eukaryota; kingdom Metazoa; phylum Chordata; class Amphibia; order Anura; family Bombinatoridae; genus Bombina; species Bombina bombina. The sequence continues at coordinate 95,820,558 of NC_069509.1, forward strand.
TAGACAGGAGGTCAATATTCCCTTTGTACATGGAAGCAATGTATCATGCAACACAATAAAAAAAATCCAATGAGTAGCCTCCTAAATGGTTAATTTAATTTATATATGAAGCAGTGTTCCACAAACTCTCCACTAATTATGTAAGATATGTTACACTCCCTTTGTTCCCAGCTTGTACATACTCATATGATAGGACGCTCAGTGCATCCGTCAATGATATACATATATTGATAGTCTTTATTGTTCATTTATCATATTATAAACGTATAATCTACCACCGTGAAATGGTTAAAGAAAATAAAACATTGGAATATACATTTGTTGTTTTGTTTTTTTTGCCTGGTTATACTGTAAACTAACATTTAGATCCCAAGAAAGGCTGCAGTGACTCCATCATACAAAAGTATGGTAAAATGTATATGACCATACAACAAGATTTACACAGTGATTGCTTGATCAGAGCAGAGACACGTCTATCCCTAATTGACCACAGCAAGGGAGGTTGGTAGCATGAACTCTACAGGGCTTTTCATCCTGGAATAACTTTTGAGTTGCACATCCAGGGAAACCGTGCTACAAAATGGTAGTGTTTAATGATTTGAAAACTTTATTTTTTTTTTAGAGGTACTTTGCACTGCAGTACTTAATTGCTAGGATATATAATGTGACTTTACAACAAAGGATACCAAAGGAGCAAAACAAATTAGATAGAAGTAAATTGGAAAGTTGGTTAAAAACACATGCGCTATCTGAATCACAAAAAACATTTTGGTTTTACGTCCCTTTAAGAACAAAAATTCCCTTGTGGTCTCTTAAAACACTTAGTGAAGGCAACAATTCTATTAAATATTCTTAGTCTGTGATAAGAGGTAATAAAGTAAACATTCAAGTTACATTTTAAACTTGGAGTTACCAAATATAATCAAACAATGCTTACTGGAATGCGCTAGGATTAGGTAACTTCATATATTATATACATATACATCTTATCTATAAAAAATATGTGGGTCAGTTCCATTGGTCTGTATTTACCTGCCAGTGAAAACTGTGTTAGTTTGACATTACCCAATGCCGTTTAAATATTACATCAGAAGTATTATGAAATGTGAGAACAAACACCCCAAAAAGCAACTGAGGGGCTTGCATATTGCCTAATAGATATAAGCAACCATAAATGAAGATCAATGTAAAATCATGGATATAGCTTCCCTGTCCTGCACGGTCTAAATGAAACTTAATTGTTTGATAACCTTTGGCGAATAGCTGACCACTCCCATTATATTTTAACTTCTGAAATGGAGACAGAAAAGCATTTTTTTTTCTTTTACAGGGCATAAAATATATAGCAGTGATGGCTAACGTGCCAGGGGGTGAAGATCAAGCCTTAAGGGACTCCTATAGATTTATGGCTATTAAACAAATTAATAACATTTATTAAAATGTCCAGGGGCACAGCACAATTAGGTGATTCACTCTTCTTTTTACCCCTTAATCGCCAATCCAGCAGGCTTGCGAGCCACCTTGTTTATTCCACACCAGAAGCCCCATAATTACACATTCTTAGTTCCACTTTTTGTCAAGTCCACATAAGCTAATGCACATATCCTTAGTTCCACTTTTTGTCAAGTCCACATAAGCTAATGCACATATCCTTAGTTCCACTTTTTGTCAAGTCCACATAAGCTAATGCACATATCCTTAGTTCCACTTTTTGTCAAGTCCACATAAGCTAATGCACATATCCTTAGTTCCACTTTTTGTCAAGTCCACATAAGCTAATGCACATATCCTTAGTTCCACTTTTTGTCAAGTCCACATAAGCTAATGCACATATCCTTAGTTCCACTTTTTGTCAAGCCCACATAAGCTAATGCACATATCCTTAGTTCCACTTTTTTGTCAAGTCCACATAAGCTAATGCACATATCCTTAGATCCACTTTTTGTCGAGCCCACATAAGCTAATGCACATATCCTTAGTTACACTTTTTGTCAAGCCCACATAAGCTAATGCACATATCCTTAGTTACACTTTTTGTCAAGCCCACATAAGCTAATGCACATATCCTTAGTTACACTTTTTGTCAAGTCCACATAAGCTAATGCACATATCCTTAGTTCCACTTTTTCCCTGGAACTGAAAAACTAGTGCCACCGGCCACATGTGACACCCAGGACACCAACCGACCATCCCTGCGTTATAGCACTGCATAGTGTGTGTGCTTCTGCTAACAACACTGTCAAAGTACCTATTCTAATGATATTTTAGCAGCCCATGGGCACTTGTTAACCCATTTATCTGACATTATTTAGGCATCAAGCTTCAGAAACAGGCACAGAAGCTTTCCCTGAGCTCTCTCTTTATGTGGGGTGAGCAGTATGGCTTCTTGTAGCTCATCGTGACAAGATAAAAAAAATAAAAAAAAATGCAGGCTATGAGCGGCCTGAGAAATAAGCAAACACGCCTATGAGGATGCTAGAAGCTCTTATAAATAACCAATATCAAGGTGGCATCAGCAGTGCCATAAGGCAGTGTTTCCACCAGTACCCCTAACATGCTAGGTTTTTATTACAGTTGAACTAGAGCACAGGTGAAATAATCATCTGAATAGTAACCATGGTTACTTACCTGCTCTCACCCATCAGCTGATTCTTTCACCTGTGCTCTATTTCAGCTATAATGAAAACCTGGCCTGTTAGGAAACACTGCTATAAGGAATATGCCTTGTAAAATATTTGACATTTACTGTCCCATTTATATGATTTCCAGTTTTTCACTCTAAATCCCTGCCTGCTCTGTCTGAAGCCCCTATACCTAAGAGCACAGAGAAAGGATGTGATGTTCTAAAGTGACTTAGTACTAAACATTTTTATAATATTCCATCAAAAATAAAATGCACTGCAGTACATTGTTGTAATTAAGTGTTTAATACTTGCTTCTTTGCTGAATAAACTAACTTTTTCATGTAGCAGTTGTTTGTTGCAAACAGGTCGGTCATACACCAACATGCAACTTTGTTCATTTCACTTTAAAGGGATAGAAAAGTCAAAACGAAACTTGTATAATACAGATCTTCGTTCTCTTGGTGTCCCTTGTTGAAAAAGAATACACACATATCCCATTAGCTAGCTGCTGATTAGTGTCTGCACACATTTGTCTCTTGTGATTGGCTAACTAGATGTATTCATCTAGCTGCCAGAAGTGAAATGCTGTTCCTTTCGCAAAGGATAACAAGAGAATGAAGCAAATTTGATAATAGAAGAAAATTGTTTCAAATTGGTATCATGAAAGAAAATGATGGGTCTTCCTGTTCCTTTAAATTTAAACAGCTTTTACTTAACCTGTTGAGTTCCATTTCTTTACCCCACCATAGGGGATATATTTAAAAAAGTTTACAAAGGCAGAGTGGATAGAACTAAGGCTGGATATAGAATGAGAATGGACCAAAATTAGTACACAATATGCAATCTCAGGGTGTGTTTTGGGCATGATAAAAAGACAATGCAATAGCACTTGGTCTGAGCTTCAAATAAGTAGTAGATTTTTTCCTGACAAATTTCAAAAAATTATGTCTATTTCCACTCCTCCTGTATCATGTGACAGCCATCAGCCAATCACAAATGCATTAATGCATATTCTGTGAATTCTTGCACATGCTCAGTAGTAGGTGGTTACTCAAAAAATATAAAAAGACTGTGCACATTTTGTTAATGGAAGAAAATTGTAAAGTTGTTTAAAATGGCTGCTCTATCTGAATAATGAAAGTTTAATTTTGGCTTGCGTGTCCCTTTAATTTGACACATAAGTGGATATGATCAAAACCAAGTATGCAAATTTGATATTACTGCAACCGAATTTCACCATAAAATACACTTTTCCCTTCTTAATTGGTAAAACATTTGCAACCAAGAGAATAAATACTATATATACAAAATACACAAAAAAATCAATAGTTGTACACTGAGAATATGGAGAAATTTGTAGAAAAAGGTTCATACAGAAGACAGGGATTAGTCTTTTCACAGGACGAGAATCTTCAGCAACAAGGCTACCTTCTAACACTGCTGAGAACGGAGGAGCTGCTTCCTGAAATCTTCATACACCTCCCGGATGCGTTGTTCACATAACCTTGGGAGAATGTGTCCCTATCATAGGCAGCATAATTAAAGGGATACTATACCCACATTTTTTCTTTCATTAGATAGAGCATGCAATTTTAAACAACTTTCTAATTTACTCATATTATCATTTTTTCTTTGTTCTCTTGCTATCTTTATTTGAAAAAGAAAGTCAGAACCCTGGACACCACTTGTTTATTGGTGGATGAATTTATCCACCAATCAGCACGAACAACCCAGGTTGTTCATCAAAAATGGGCCGGCATCTAAACTTACATTCTTGCTTTTCAAATAAAAATACCAAGAGAATGAAGAACATTTGATAATAGGAGTAAATTAGAAAGTTGCTTAAAACTTCATGTTCTATCTGAATCAAAAAAGAAAAAAAATTGGGTTCAGTGTCCCTTTAAGGTGAGTGAAGGGAAAAGGAACTGAGGCATGAAACAAAAAAAATTAGCTTGTTGGATGGAATCTTAGTAGGGCCTAAAATTCCAGTAACTAGAGAAAACCGAGATCTGGAGAGAGAGAGAATAAAATAGGTTAGCATCCTCCTCTAGAACAGAAACAATGACACTTAAAGGAACAGTAAAAGCAAAATGAAAAGTCTAGTCAAAATGAAACGTCCATGATTCAGATAGATCATGCAATTTTAAGCAATTTTCTAATTTACTCATCATCAAATTTTCTTCAATCTCTTGGTATCTTTATTTGAAAATCAGGAATGTAAGCTTAGGAGACCGCCAATTTTTGGTAGCGCTTGCCGATTAGTGGCTATATTTAGACACCAATTAGCAAGCGCTACCCAGGTGCTGAACCAAAAATGTTCCATCTCCTAAGCTTAATAATAAAAGCAGTGTAGTACAGCAACAAACTGGAGAATAGTGCTTGTGAAGACAGGGGCTCTGCCAGGGTCCCCTAACATCTATGATACAAGTAATTTTGTCCACAGCACTATAATATCAATTATTTTTTATTTTCTGTTAAACATACAGATATAAAATGCGACGTTTCGAGTGTTGCCACTCTTACTCATGTCGCATTTTATATCTGTATGTTTAACAGAAAATAAAAAATAATTGATATTATAGTGCTGTGGACAAAATTACTTGAAGCTTAATAATAAAGATACCAAGAGAACAAAGAAAAATTGATAATAGGAGTAAATAAGAAAGTTGCTTAAAATTACATGCTCTATCCGAATCAAGCAAGTTTAATTTTAACTATACTATCCCTTTAAAATTGACATGAATTGGAAGGAGCATGAAATTTTAAACAACTTTCTAATTTATTAGTTCTCTTTGAATCCTTTGTTAAAGAGAAATCGTAAGTGAGCTCAGGAGCGTGCACGTGTCTTTAACCATGTGGCGGTAGTTTGCAACATTGTTTATAGCAAAAAAGTCGTTTAAAATGGTTCCCACAAGAAATAGGGCCCTAAATTCCTCATGTATAAATAAATTATTTTCTAAAAAGCATCTAAATCAAGTCAATTAAAAGGACATGGAACAGAAAACCTTTAATAATGAATAATAATAAAACCTTTAATAACACAATTTTAAACAACTTTCCAATTTACTTATATTATCAAATTTACTTCATTCTCTTAGTATCCTTGTTGAAGGAGCAGCAATGCGCTACTGGGAGCTAGTAGTACACATCAGGTAGAACCAATGCCAAGAGGCATATATGTGCAGCCTCCAATCAGCAGCTAGCTCCCAGTAGTGCATTGCTGCACCTGAGCCTAGGTAGGTATGCTGTTCAACAAAGGATAACAAAAGTACAAAGCAAATTAGGTAATAGAAGTAAATTAAAATGTGGTTTAAAGTTATATACTCTGATTCAACTAGAAAAGAAGTAAATAGCGCAGAAACCTTACGTCTAACACAAGTAGACAATAAGGCATAAATATGGGGCACAAATGTGTGAAAAAAAAAGTAAATTTATGCTTACCTGATAAATTGATTTATTCTATGATACGACGAGTCCACAGATTCATCCTTTACTTGTGGGATATTATCCTCCTGCTAACAGGAAGTGGCAAAGAGCACCACAGCAAAGCTGTCTATATAGCTCCTCCACTGACTCCACCCCCCAGTCATTCAACCGACGGTATAGGAAGAAAAAGGAGAAACTAAAAGGTGCAGAGGTGACTGAAGTTTTAAATCAAAAAATATAATCTGTCTTAAATTGACAGGGCGGGCCGTGGACTCGTCGTATCATAGAAGAAATCAATTTATCAGGTAAGCATAAATTTACTTTTCTTCTATAAGATACGACTAGTCCACGGATTCATCCTTTACTTGTGGGATACAATACCAAAGCTACAGGACACGGATGAACGGGAGGGACAAGACAGATACCTAAACAGAAGGCACCACTGCTTGAAGAACTTTTCTCCCAAAAATAGCCTCCGAAGAAGCAAAAGTATCAAATTTGGAAAATTTGGAAAAGGTATGTAAGGAAGACCAAGTCGCAGCCTTACAAATCTGTTCAACAGAAGCATCGTTTTTAAAAGCCCATGTGGAAGCCACCACTCTAGTAGAATGAGCTGTAGCTTTTTGACCTCTACGTTTTCCAGAATAGACAACAAACAGAGAAGATGTTTGACGGAAATCCTTGGTCGCTTGCAAGTAAAACTTCAAGGCACAAACCACGTCCAAGTTATGTAGCAGACGCTCCTTCTTAGAAGAAGGGTTAGGACACAGAGAAGGAACAACAATTTCCTGATTAATATTCTTATTAGAAACAACCTTAGGAAGAAATCCAGGTTTAGTACGCAAAACCACCTTATGAGAATGGAATATAAGATAAGGCGAGTCACATTGTAACGCAGATAGTTCAGAAACTCTTCGAGCAGAAGAGATGGCAACTAAAAACAGAACTTTCCAAGATAGAAGTTTAATATCTATGGAATGCATAGGTTCAAACGGAACCCCTTGAAGAAATTTAAGAACTAAATTCAAACTCCATGGCGGAGCAACAGGTTTAAACGCAGGCTTAATTCTAACCAAAGCCTGACAAAACGACTGAACATCTGGGACATCTGCCAGACGCTTGTGTAGTAAGATTGACAAAGCAGAAATCTGTCCCTTTAAGGAACTAGCTGATAACCCCTTCTCCAATCCTTCTTGGAGAAAGGACAAAATCCTAGGAATCCTGATCTTACTCCATGAGTAGCCTTTGGATTCACACCAATAAAGATATTTACGCCATATCTTATGATAAATTTTCCTAGTGACAGGCTTTCGAGCCTGAATCAAGGTATCTATGACCGACTCAGAAAATCCCCTCTTAGATAAAATCAAGCATTCAATCTCCAGGCAGTCAGCCGCAGAGAAACTAGATTTGGATGTTGCAACGGACCCTGAATTAGAAGGTCCTGTCTCAGTGGCAGTTTCCACGGTGGCAGAGATGACATTTCCACCAGATCTGAAAACCAAGTCCTGCGTGGTCACGCAGGTGCTATCAAGATTACCAAAGCCCTCTCCTGTTTTATTCTGACAATCAGATGAGGAAGGAGAGGAAAAGGAGGAAACACATAAGCCAGGTTGAACGACCACGGTACTGCTAGAGCATCTATCAGTACTGCTTGAGGATCCCTTGATCTGGACCCGTAACAAGGAAGTTTGGCATTCTGACGAGATGCCATCAGATCCAATTCTGGTGTGCCCCATTGATGAATCAATTGTGCAAACACCTCCGGATGGAGCTCCCACTACCCCGGATGAAAAGTCTGACAACTTAGAAAATCCGCTTCCCAGTTCTCCACTCCTGGGATATAGATTGCTGATAGATGGCAAGAGTGATTCTCTGCCCATCAAATTATTTTGGAAACCTCTATCATCGCTAGAGAACTCTTTGCTCCCCCTTGATGATTGATATATGCTACAATCGTGATATTGTCTGACTGGAATCTTATGAATTTGGCCGAAGCCAGCCGAGGCCACGCCTGAAGGGTTCTAGAATATTTATTGGAAGGAGGGCCTCCTTCTGAGTCCACACACCCTGAGCCTTCAGGGAGTTCCAGACTGCACCCCAGCCCAAGAGGCTGGCGTCCGTCGTCACTATGACCCATGCTGGCCTGCGGAAGCACATTCCCTGGGACAGATGATCCTGTGACAACCACCAAAGAAGAGAGTCTCTGGTCTCTTGATCCAGATTTATCTGAGGAGATACATTTGCATAATCCCCATTCCACTGTCTGAGCATGCATAGCTGCAGTGGTCTGAGATGCAAGCGAGCAAACGGAACTATGTCCATTGCCGCTACCATTAGTCTGATTACCTCTATACACTGTGCCACTGACGGAATGGAATGAAGTGCTCAGCAAGTGGTTAAGATCTTTGATTTTCTGACTTCCGTTAGAAAATTTTTCATGTCTACCAAGTCTATCAGAGTTCCTAGGAATGGAACTCTTGTAAGAAGAACAAGTGAAATCTTTTTTTATGTTCACCTTCAACCCGTGAGATCTTAGAAAAGCCAATACAATGTCCGTGTGAGATTTGGCTAGATGGTAAGTTGACGCCTGAATCAAAATATCGTCCAGATAGGGCGCCACTGCTATGCCCCGCGGCCTTAGAACCGCCAGAAGGGACCCTAGCACCTTTGTGAAAATTCTGGGAGCTGTGGCCAACCCGAAAGGAAGAACCACAAACTGGTAATGTTTGTCCAGGAAGGCGAAACTGAGGAACTGGTGATGATCTTTGTGGATAGGAATGTGAAGATACGCATCCTTCAAATCCACGGAAGTCATATATTGACCCTCCTGGATCATTGGTAAAATTGTCCGAATGGTCTCCATCTTGAAGGATGTGACTCTGAGGAACTTGTTTCGAATTTTGAGATTTAAAATTGGTCTGAAGGTTCCCTCTTTTTTGGGAACCACAAACAGATTGGAGTAAAACCCCTGCTCTTGTTCTGCTTTTGGAACTGGGCAGATTACACCCATAGTATATAGGTCTTCTACACAGCTTAAGAACGCCTCTCTTTTTGTTTGGTTTACAGACAAATGTGAAAGATGAAATCTCCCCCTTGGAGGGGAATCTTTGAATTCTAGATGATACCCCTGGGTCACGATTTCTAAAGCCCAGGAATCCTGAACGTCTCTTACCCAAGCCTGAGCGAAGAGAGAAAGTCTGCCCCCTACTAGATCCTGTCCCGGATCGGGGGCTGCCCCTTCATGCTATCTTGGTAGCAGCAGCGGGCTTCTTGGCCTGTTTACCTTTATTCCATGTCTGGTTAGGTCTCCAGACTGACTTGGATTGAGAAAAATTTCCCTCCTGCTTTGTGGCAGGGGAGGAAGTAGAGGGACCACCTTTGAAGTTTAGAAAGGAACGAAAATTATTTTGTTTGGCCCTCAATCTATTCGTCTTGTCCTAAGGAAGGGCATGGCCTTTTCCTCCAGTGATGTCGGAAATTATCTCCTTCAGTTCAGGCCCGAATAGGGTCTTACCTTTGAAAGGAATAGCTAACAGCTTAGATTTTGATGACACATCAGCAGACCAGGACTTAAGCCATAACGCTCTACGCGCTAAAATGGCAAAACTTGAATTCTTTGCCGCTTAGTCATTTGAAAAGCGGCATCTGTTATAAAAGAATTAGCTAGCTTGAGAGCCTTAATTCTATCTAAAATATCATCTAATGGGGTCTCAACCTTAAGAGACTCTTCTAGAGCCTCGAACCAAAAAGCAGCTGCAGTAGTTACAGGAACAATGCACGCTATAGGTTGTAGAAGCAAACCCTGATGAATAAACAATTTCTTTAGAAGACCCTCTAATTTTTTATCCATAGGATCTTTGAAAGCACAACTGTCCTCAATAGGTATAGTTGTACGCTTAGCCAGGGTAGAAATAGCTCCCTCCACCTTAGGGACCGTCTGTCACGAATCCCGAATGGTGTCAGATATGGGAAACATTTTCTTAAAATTAGTAGGGGGAGAAAACGGAATGCCTTAGTAACAATGTCCGAAATCCTCTTAGGGTCACAATCATCCAGAGTCGCTAAAACCTCCCTGAGCAACAAGCGGAGGTGTTCAAGCTTAAACTTAAAGGCCGTCATATCTGAGTCTGTTTGAGGGAACATCTTTCCTGAATCAGAAAGCTCTCCCTCAGACAGCAATTCCCCCACCCCCAAATCAGAACACTGTGAGGGTACATCGGAGATGGCCAATAAAGCATCAGAGAGCTCAGCATTTACTCTAATACCGGACCTACTGCGCTTACCCTGCAAACCAGGCAGTTTAGATAATACCTCTGTAAGGGTAGTAGACATAACTGCGGCCATATCTTGCAGGGTGAAAGAATTAGACGCACTAGAAGTACTTGGCGTTGCTTGGGCGGGCGTTAAAGGTTGTGACACTTGGGGAGAAGTAGATGGCATAAACTGATTCTCTTCTGACTGAGAATCATCCTGAGGCATACTTTTATCAGCTAAAATATGTTCTTTGCAATGCAAGGACCTTTCGGTACATGAGGGACACATTTTAAGTGGGGGTTCCACAATGGCTTCTTAACACATGGAACATTGACTTTCCTCAATGTCAGACATGTTAAAACAGGCTAGTAATGACCACAAACAGACTTGCAAACACTTTATTTTATAAAAAAAAATAACAATATGAAAAAACGGTACTGCGCCTTTAAGAGAAAAAAAGCATACAATTTTTCCAAAACTGCTTTAAAACAATAAAATTACCACAATTTTATGATAAATGCATCCCAACTTGTCAGGTAAGATTGCCCCACAAGGAAAGGAAAACTTAACCCTTACCAAAAAAACGTTGTGCTATAAAAACGTTAAAAGCAACCAAAAACACCCCCTGCACCTCGCCACAGACTTGCTGTGGCGCCTACCTGCCCTCAGGGGTCTGGAAAATCGGGTTAACCCTTCGATTAGGACCAAACCGTCTCTGAAAGGCCCACTGGAGTTGGAGCTTGCTGCTTGTCTGAGAAAAACAACTGCGCAACTGAGGCGCGAAAATAGGCCCCGCCCATCTCACTTGATATCTCACAGCCTAATCTAACCACACCAGAGCGGTCTAAAACCTAGCCATGTGGGATTATAAACCCCTTTAGTGAAGCCATGTGTACCCTCCATTTACAAATAAAGTAAAAACGTTTGCCATAAAAAACGTTATCTGTAACTCCCAACATAGAAATGTTTGCCCACAAACATAACATCAGTGTCAACCATTTTTTATATAGCCCAATATACAGGTCCAGTAATACCCTTCTCTATACATAAGGATTACTGCTTACCCTTTCCCTCATGGGGATACTGTCAGACAATTCTGAAATAACACAGTCTCTCCAGAAAAAAAATGGCTGAACATACCTCAATGCTTGTAGCATGAAAAACGTTCCTCACACTGAAGTTTCTTAAGTACTCCTCAGCCATTCTGTGGGAACTACTCTGGAACTTAGTAACAACTGCTAAGATCATCAGTCTCCAGGCAGAAATCTTTATCCATCTGCTGCCTGGGAGAAAATAGCACTCACCGGTACCATTTAAAATAAAAAAGTCTTGCTTGAAGAAAATAAAAACTATCATTTTATCACCTCTTTCACTTTACCCTTCCTATTACTTAGAGTAGGCAAAGAGAATGACTGGGGGTGGAGTCAAGGGAGGAGCTATATAGACTGCTTTGCTGTGGTGCTCTTTGCCACTTATTAGCAGAAGGATAATATCCCACAAGGATGAATCTGTGGACTTGTCGTATATTATAGAAGAAATGTTGGCAAAAAAAAAAATATTAAAAAGAATGATTGCAGAATAAAAACACATTTCACACAATAATATAAACTTTGTCTATTATCTTGTCCAAATAACAAAAAACAAATCGAATACAAAAATAAAACTGTCAGGTTTTTTTTACTAGACCTGTGCTATTCAATTTTTTTTTATTTTATTAGATGTTATCTGTTAGTAGATCTTTTTTGTATTAGATGTTATCTGTTATTAGATCTTTTTTGTATTAGATGTTATCAGTTATTAGATCTGTGTTATAAGATGTTATCTGTTATTAGATTTTTTTTTAATTTATTTTTTTAAACTGCAATTTATAGTGAAAAAAGAGCTGCTTACAAGATAATATACATTCTGGATCCCAACTACAGCTTATTATTACTATTAAAGGGACATTATACACTTTATATAGCCCATACAGGTTTTTTCTTTTTTAAATGTACAGTTTTGCTTCTTTTTAAATAACATTGTGCTGATTTTCAGACTCCTAACCAAGGCCCAAAGTTTTAGGAGAATACCGACGTACACCTCCAGCTTGATTCTGTTTGTGTAAAGAGTCTTTTCATATGCAAAGGAAGGGGGGGGGTCTGCTATTTTCCAATTGCAGTGGGTGTTCCAGTAACTTTTTAAACAGAAGCTTCTAAATAAGTTTTTAACGGTTTTATACTGGATTTTTATATTATTCTTTATAGTAGTGTCTATTACATGCAGTTATATGAAAATTGGTGTATACTGTCCCTTTAAGTTTTAACTAAGCATGTGACAGGTTGCATCAATATCAAAGCCCACTGATTGATAGTGAGAAAAGTTTTCACTAATCACTATCCCAATTACAAGGTGGGTGGTGCTCAGTGTCACAGAAATAAATACTTTGAAACATAGAGAGAATAAAATAAAGCACCTCTTAGAGTATTCACTTAAAGGGACACTCCAATCAAAAGAAACTTTAATCATTCAGAAAAAGCTGCAGTTTTAAGACACTTTTCAATTTACTGCCAATATCAAATTTTGCAGTCTTTTTATGTTCACACGTTCTGGGGAACAAGATCCTACTGAGCATGTGCACAAGCTCACAGGGTATACATATACTAGTGTGTGATTGGCTGATGTCTGTCACATGATACAGGGGGCCAGAAAATGGGAGAAACAAAACCTTTAAGTTGAATCAGTATCCCAGTTGGTTATACCCAGTATAAGGATGAAAATAAAAAAACGTAACACTTAATATCCTTCAGCTTCTTTAAAATATAAAACTTATTAAAATCATTTAAAAAGATTTTTTTATGGAAATATTCATCATCCACATAATGAATATTTACATAAAAAACCTTATACTGGGTATAATGGGTATAACCAACTGGGATACCTATTTGACTTGAGTGTTTAAAAAGGTGCTTCTGTTTTTCTCTGTGACGAAGTGTTTGCTCACACGAAACGCGTAAGAGGCCTTTGTTCTCTCTACATGTTTGGGGCACATTGTTTTTGCACTGTCTCACAGAAGTAAATTTGGATTTCGAAACTGCCGTTACCTGGTGTCTGCTTCTTCTGCTGTTGTTTTTCTCCCTATGTTCAAAGTATTACAAGGTTTAGAAATGAACTACCTACAAAAAATGTCAGACACGCATGCGAATTTCTAGAGCATCCCATAACACGAGAAGATATCACCGGGTGCCAAATTGTGTTGGCGCCCGATAACAAGTAATGCAGAACAAATGCTAACAATCAAAATTAGCCACATAAAACCTAGCCCACTGTTAACAGTAACTATCCAACCTCCCCATGAGCAAAGGGCAACTGCAGATCCTTAAAGGGACATGAAACCCAAAATTTTTCTTTCATGATTCATACAGAGAATACAATTTTAAACAACTTTCCAATTTACTGCTATTATTTAATTTGCTTATTTCTCTTGTTACACTTTGCTGAAAGGTTTATCTAGGAAAGCTCAGGAGCAGCAAACAACCTAGGTTCTAGCTGCTGATTGGTAGCTGCATATTTATACTGATTGTCATTGGCTCGCCCATGTGTTCAGTTAGAAACCAGTCGTGCATTTCTGTTCATTCAACAAAGCATTAACAAGAGAACAAAGAAAATTTTAAAAAAATATGAGTAAATTAGAAAGTTGCTTAAAATTGCATGCTCTATCTGAATCATGAAAGAAAATATTTGGGTTTCCTATCCCTTTAAATATGCCTGAAGTACATATAAACGGACTGAATAGCATAAATGACACATAGGGATCAATCACAATTCTTTACTAAATGTATCTAGTGGTTCTCAACAGAAAAAACATCAACATCTATGGGGATTTTTGTATATAAATCAGTTAAGTTTTTCCAAAGGATTGTGCTCGGGCACAAAGTGTGTATATTAAAGGGATATGAAACCCAAACATTGTCTTTTATGATTAAGACAGAAGTAAATTGGAATCTTTTTTAAAAAATTGCCCCCTCTATTATCAAATTGGCTTAGTTCCCATGATATTCTTTGTTAAGGAGATACCTAGGTGATCTAGAGCAGCGGTCGCCAACCACTGGTGGTCCACGAGAAGATGTTGGTGGTCCTTGACACCATCAAGCAGGAATTAATCTCCTATGATGGTGTCACCCCTGTTGTGCCACATTCTAATAATTTTCCAGCGCACAAAGCCATTCCACCTGAATTCCAGTAATTGCCATCCAGCAGATCAGCCATATCCCACCAGTATTATAGTAATTGCCAGTAACATCAGTCATGGTTAGCTCACCTACATATTGAGAGCTTTCTGATATAATCTTAATTTATGACTTCAATATCTGTCCATGATCATAAGTAGTTTTGAATAATTCCTAACCGGGGAGGAAACTTTGAAGTCTTATAGTCCTTTTAAACATAGTTCTTTTTTCCTACTTTCTGCCTCTGTTTCCAGTTCAAAAGATGGCACTCACCCTTCATTTGTCATTTGGAAGTATGCTCTCAGTTCTGTCATTGTTAGTTAATTCCAATTCTTAAAAATGTGTAAATATATACATAATGTAAACTTAGCTATGGTTATACTAGTTGTGTACAGTATGGGTGTGTGTATATGTATGTATATATATATATATATATTGGAGGGACTGTATTGTTGTATCTCCTAGCGCTATGTGTATGGGTTTGCCTTATTTTTATTTGTATTTTTTCTATGTTTATTTTCATTATTTGTGGGTTTATTTTTCTGCCTGCAAACAATTTGGTGGTGGGATTACGTATTGATGCTGTGTTTTGTGTTTTTAAATCTGTTATTTTTTCTTCTTCGTTTAACAGTTGTTCATCTGTCTTGATGAAGGCTTCTATGTAAGCCGAAACGTCGACCTATCCTTATGACTTTCTAACGTTGTTGTTATAAACAATAAACTAACTTTGATGTATATAAATCCTGAGAGTGCCCTCCCTTTCCTAGCTCTTATATATATATATATATATTCTTTTTTATTATTATTATTAGCCGCCAAATTCTGTAAAAAATCATGTTAGTGGTCCACGGGATTCAAAATTGTGAGTTTAGTGGTCCCTGAGGTCCGAAAGGTTGGCGACCCCTGATCTAGAGCACTACATGGCAGGACATAGCGCTGTCATCTCACGCTCTTGCAAATGGATAACATTCTGGAAAGACTGCTGCCATCTAGTGCTCCAGACACGTGAACGCTTCTGAGCTTCCCTCTTTTGCAACAAAAGATACCAGGAGAACGAAGAAAATGTGAGAATATAAGTAAATTAGAAAGTTGTTAAAGATACATTTTGTCCCTAATGCACAGTCTGAATCCATGATGTTCTAATACACAAAAAACAAAATGTATTTGTCCAATTACCCAATACATACTGAGGAACCAACATCTGAGCCTGGAAGCTTTAAAGGGACATGAAAGTCCAAATACATTTGTCATGATTCAGATAGAGCAAGCAGTTTTAAACAACTTTAAAGGGACATGAGACATTATTTAGATAGATAATTTTAAGCAACCTTCCAATTTACTTATATTATCTAATTTGCTTCATTATTCAGATATCCTTTGTTGAAGAAATAGCAATACACATTGGTGAGCCAATTACACGAGGCATCTTTGTTCAGCCACCAATCAGCAGTTACCTAGCCTATTTAGATATGCTTTTCAACAAATGAAATCAACAGAATGAAGCAAATTATATAATAAAAGGTACATTGGAATGTGGTTTAAAACTGCATGCTCTATCTAAAACATGAAATAAAAAAAAACATAATTTATGCTTACCTGATAAATTTATTTCTCTTGTGGTGTATCCAGTCCACGGATCATCCATTACTTGTGGGATATTCTCCTTCCCAACAGGAAGCTGCAAGAGGATCACCCACAGCAGAGCTGTCTATATAGCTCCTCCCCTAACTGCCACCTCCAGTCATTCGACCGAAGACAAGCAAGAGAAAGGAGAAACCATAGGGTGCAGTGGTGACTGTAGTTTAAAAATTAAAATATACCTGCCTTAAAATCACAGGGCGGGCCGTGGACTGGATACACCCACAAGAGAAATAAATTGATCAGGTAAGCATAAATTATGTTTTCTCTTGTAAGGTGTATCCAGTCCACGGATCATCCATTACTTGTGGGATACCAATACCAAAGCTAAAGTACATAAATGAAGGGAGGGACAAGGCAGGAACTTAAACGGAAGGTACCACTGCCTGTAAAACCTTTCTCCCAAAAATAGCCTCCGAAGAAGCAAAAGTATCAAATTTATAAAAAAACTTTGAAAAAGTATGCAGCGAAGACCAAGTCGCCGCCTTGCAAATCTGTTCAACAGAAGCCTCATTTTTAAAAGCCCATTTGGAAGCTACAGCTCTAGTAGAATGAGCTGTAATCCTTTCAGGAGGCTGATGGTCAGCAGTCTCATAAGCTAAGCGTATTATACTTCTTAGCCAAAACGAAAGAGAAGTTGCCGAAGCCTTTTGGCCTCTCCTCTGTCCAGAGTAGACAACAAACAAAGCAGATGTTTGACGAAAATCTTTAGTAGCTAGGTAAATAATACTTTAAAGCACGAACCACGTCAAGATTGTGTAAAAGACGTTCCTTCTTTGAAGAAGGATTAGGACACAATGACGGAACAACAATCTCCTGATTGATATTCTTATTAGATACCACTTTAGGTAAAAACCCAGGTTTAGTACGCAAAACTACCTTATCTGCATGGAAGATCAGATAAGGGGAATCACACTGTAAGGCAGATAACTCGGAAACTCTACGAGCCGAGGAAATAGCTACCAAAAACAGAACTTTCCAAGATAAAAGCTTGATATCTATGGAATGAAGAGGTTCAAACGGAACCCCTTGGAGAACTTTAAGAACCAAATTTAAACTCCATGGCGGAGCAACTGGTTTAAACATAGGCTTGATTCTAACTAAAGCCTGACAAAACGCCTGAACGTCTGGAACATCCGCCAGACGCTTGTGCAAAAGAATAGACAGAGCAGAAATCTGTCCCTTTAAGGAACTAGCTGACAATCCCTTTTCCAATCCTTCTTGGAGAAAAGATAATATCCTGGGAATCCTGACTTTACTCCATGAGTAACCTTTGGATTCACACCAATAAAGATATTTACGCCATATCTTATGATAGATTTTCCTGGTGACAGGCTTTCGTGCCTGAATTAAGGTATCAATGACTGACTCGGAGAAGCCACGCTTTGATAAAATCAAGCGTTCAATCTCCAGGCAGTCAGTTTCAGAGAAATTAGATTTGGATGGTTGAAAGGACCCTGAAGTAGAAGGTCCTGTTTCAGAGGCAGAGTCCATGGTGGAAGGGATGACATGTCCACCAGATCTGCATACCAAGTCCTGCATGGCCACGCATGTGCTATCAAAATCACTGATGCTCTCTCCTGCTTGATTTTGGCAATCAGACGAGGGAGCAGAGGAAACGGTGGAAACACATAAGCCAGGTTGAAGGACCAAGGCGCTGCTAGAGCATCTATCAGCATTGCCTTGGGATCCCTGGACCTGGATCCGTAACAAGGAAGTTTGGCGTTCTGGCAAGACGCCATGAGATCCAGTTCTGGTTCGCCCCAACGTTGAACCAATTGTGCAAACACCTCCGGATGGAGTTCCCACTCCCCCGGATGAAAAGTCTGTCGACTTAGATGGCAAGAGTGAATCTCTGCCCAACAAATTATCTTTGAAACTTCCAACATCGCTTCCATTGGTGGCTGAACAAAGATGCCTCGTGTAATTGGCTCACCGATGTGTATTGCTATTTCTTCAACAAAGGATATCTGAATAATGAAGCAAATTAGATAATGTAAACCACAGTCGTGATGTTGTCCGACTGAAATCTGATTAACCTCATTGTCGCTAGTTGAGGCCAAGCTTGAAGAGCATTGAATATCGCTCTTAGTTCCAGAATGTTTATTGGGAGGAGGGTCTCCTCCTGAGTCCATGATCCCTGAGCCTTCAGGGAGTTCCAGACTGCCCCCCAGCCTAGAAGGCTGGCATCTGTCGTTACTATTGTCCAATCTGGCCTGCGAAAGGTCATACCTTTGGACAGATGGACCCGAGATAGCCACCAGAGAAGAGAATCCCTGGTCTCTTGATCCAGATTTAGTAGAGGGGACAAATCTGTGTAATCCCCATTCCACTGACTGAGCATGCAGAGTTGCAGCGGTCTGAGATGTAGGCGGGCAAACGGCACTATGTCCATTGCCGCTACCATTAAGCCGATTACTTCCATACACTGAGCCACCGAAGGGCGAGAAGTAGAATAAAGAACACGGCAAGAATTTAGAAGTTTTGATAACCTGGTCTCTGTCAGGTAAAACCTAATTTCTACAGAATCTATCAGAGTTCCCAGAAAGGAAACTCTTGTGAGAGGGGATAGAGAACTCTTCTCTTCGTTCACTTTCCACCCGTGCGACCTCAGAAATGCCAGAACTATGTCCGTATGAGACTTGGCAATTTGGAAATTTGACGCCTGTATCAGAATGTCGTCTAAATAAGGGGCCACTGCTATGCCCCGCGGCCTTAGGACCGCCAGAAGTGACCCCAGAACCTTCGTAAAGATTCTTGGAGCCGTAGCTAATCCAAAGGGAAGAGCTACAAACTGGTAATGCCTGTCCAGGAAGGCAAACCTGAGAAACCGATGATGATCTTTGTGTATCGGAATGTGAAGATAAGCATCCTTTAAATCCACTGTAGTCATGTATTGACCCTCCTGGATCATAGGTAGGATGGTACAAATAGTCTCC
Organism: Bombina bombina; assembly: GCF_027579735.1. Classification (NCBI taxonomy): domain Eukaryota; kingdom Metazoa; phylum Chordata; class Amphibia; order Anura; family Bombinatoridae; genus Bombina; species Bombina bombina. Next base: position 95,839,647 of record NC_069509.1, read on the forward strand.
ATCTTGAATGATGGGACCCTGAGAAATTTGTTTAGGATCTTGAGATCTAAGATTGGTCTGAAGGTTCCCTCTTTTTTGGGAACCACAAACAGATTTGAATAGAAGCCTTGTCCCTGTTCCTCCTTTGGAACTGGGTGGATCACTCCCATAACTTGGAGGTCTTGAACACAATGTAAGAATGCCTCTCTCTTTATCTGGTTTGCAGATAATTGTGAAAGGTGAAATCTCCCTTTTGGAGGGGAAGCTTTGAAGTCCAGAAGATATCCCTGGGATACAATTTCCAATGCCCAGGGATCCTGGACATCTCTTGCCCAAGCCTGGGCGAAGAGAGAAAGTCTGCCCCCTACTAGATCCGTTACCGGATCGGGGGCCAATCCTTCATGCCGTCTTAGAGGCAGCAGCAGGCTTTTTGGCCTGCTTACCTTTGTTCCAAGCCTGGTTAGGTCTCCAGACCGACTTGGACTGGGCAAAAGTTCCCTCTTGTTTTGTATTAGAGGAAGTTGATGCCGCACTCGCCTTAAAGTTTCGAAAGGCACGAAAATTAGTTTGTTTGGCCCTTGATTTATTAGACCTGTCCTGAGGGAGGGCATGACCTTTTCCTCCCGTGATATCAGAAATGATCTCCTTCAAACCAGGCCCGAATAGGGTCTGCCCCTTGAAGGGAATATTAAGAAGCTTAGACTTTGAAGTAACGTCAGCTGACCATGATTTAAGCCATAGCGCCCTACGCGCCTGAATAGCAAAACCAGAATTCTTAGCCGTTAGTTTAGTCAAATGAACAATGGCATCAGAAACAAATGAATTGGCTAGCTTAAGTGCTCTAAGCTTGTCAAGTATATTATCCAATGGGGTCTCTATCTGTAGAGCCTCTTCCAGAGACTCAAACCAGAAGGCCGCCGCCGCAGCAGTGACTGGGGCAATGAATGCAAGAGGTTGTAGAATAAAACCTTGTTGAATAAACATTTTCTTAAGGTAACCCTCTAACTTTTTATCCATTGGATCTAAGAAAGCACAACTGTCCTCGACGGGGATAGTAGTACGCTTAGCTAGGGTAGACACTGCTCCCTCCACCTTAGGGACCGTTTGCCATAAGTCCCGTGTGGCGGCATCTATTGTAAACAATTTTTTAAAAATAGGAGGGGGAGAGAACGGTACACCTGGTCTATCCCATTCCTTAGTAATAATTTCTGAAAACCTTTTAGGTATTGGAAAAACATCAGTGTAAACAGGCACTGCATAGTATTTATCCAATCTGCACAATTTCTCTGGCACTGCAATGGTGTCAGTGTCATTCAGAGTAGCTAAAACCTCCCTGGGCAACACGCAGAGGTGTTCAAGCTTAAATTTAAATTTTGCCATATCAGAATCAGGTTGAATAATCTTCCCTGAGTCAGAAACATCACCCACAGAAAGAAGCTCTCCTTCCTCAGCTTCTGCATATTGTGAGGGGGTATCAGACATAGCTATTAAAGCGTCAGAGTGCTCTGTATTTCTTCTAACCCCAGAGCTGTCTCGCTTTCCTCGTAACCCAGGTAGTCTGGATAATACCGCTGACAGTGTATTATCCATGACTGCCGCCATGTCTTGTAAAGTAAACGCCATGGGCGCGCTAGATGTACCTGGCGCCTCTTGAGCGTGAGTCCCTTGAGCGGGAGTCAAAGGCTCTGACACGTGGGGCGAGTTAGTCGGCATAACTTCCCCCTTGTCAGATTCCTCTGGTGATAAATCTTTTAAAGACAGAATATGGTCTTTATAACTTAAAGTGAAATCAGTACATTTGGTACACATTCTAAGAGGGGGTTCCACCATGGCTTCTAAACATAATGAACAAGGAGTTTCCTCTATGTCAGACGTGTTTAAACAGACTAGCAATGAGACCAGCAAGCTTGGAAAACACTTTACAGAAAGTTAACAAGCAAAAAATAAAAACGGTACTGTGCCTTTAAGAGAAATAAAAAAGGTCAGAATTTGAAAAACAGTGAGAAAAAAAACAGTAAAACAAACGAAATTTTTACAGTGTGTATAATAGGCTAACAGAGCATTGCACCCACTTGCAAATGGATGATTAACCCCTTAGTTTCAAAAACGGATCAAAAAAACTAAATAGACGTTTTTTAACAGTCACAACAAACTGCCACAGCTCTGCTGTGGCCCTACCTTGCCATACAAACGAATTTAGAAGCACCAAAAACCCTTCAGAGAGGTCCTATAGCATTCAGGGAACTCCTTCAAGGAAACTGGATGTCTCAGTCTGCAAAAGTTAATGCGCAATTAGGCGCGAAATTAGGCCCCTCCCACTTTCTGTCTACACAGTGAGAGGCCTAACAAACTATCTCCAGGCAAATTTAAGCCAGCCATGTGGAAAAAACTGGGCCCCAATAAAGTTTATCACCAAAAGACATATAAAAAAACGTTTAAGCACTCCCAGCAAACGTTTAATATTTCAGTAATTTGAAAAAATAATAAGTGTTACCTCTAATAGTAAGCATGATACTAGTCGTTATTAAATCACTGTAATCATGCTTACCTTAAATAAATCCGGTATCAACAGCATTTTCTAGCATATACATTTCTCTAGAAAAATTTAGACTGCACATACCTCATAGCAGGATACCCTGCACGCCATTCCCCAAGCTGAAGTTACCTCTCTCTTCAGTTAAGTGTGAGAACAGCAATGGATCTTAGTTACAACCTGCTAAGATCATTAGAGACCACAGGCAGATTCTTCTTCTATTTTCTGTCTGAGACCAAAATAGTACAACTCCGGTACCATTTGAAAATAACAAACTTTTGAATTGAAGAAAAACAACAAAATTACACCACATCTCTCTAACTGCTTCCATGCTTGTCGAGAGCTGCAAGAGAATGACTGGAGGTGGCAGTTAGGGGAGGAGCTATATAGACAGCTCTGCTGTGGGTGATCCTCTTGCAGCTTCCTGTTGGGAAGGAGAATATCCCACAAGTAATGGATGATCCGTGGACTGGATACACCTTACAAGAGAAATGTGGGTTTCATGTCCCTTTAAAATCTACCTCTGTAATAAAATTTAGTTTGTTCTCTTGGAATCCTTAATTGAAGAGTATACCTAGATAAGCTCAGGAGTGTGCACATGTCCTGAACACTACATGGCAGCATTGTTTAAAAAAATGTTTTTAATAATGTTATATATTGCTGAGCACTATAGAAGAGTGGGGTTTACAACAATATTTGAAACAATGTTATACATCATTACAAACACTGCTGTTGCGTAATGCCTAAGACACATGCGCACTACCTAGGCATGCTCTCCAACAAAAAATACCAAAGCACAAAGCACATTTGATTATATAAATTTAATGAGAGTTGTCTAAAATGAATTGTTTTATTTAAAGTATCACTAAAAGCAGTAGAATTGCATAATAAAAAAGGCAAAAGCACCTAGTTTGTATTTCAAATGGGACTAGTAGATTTTGTTCTGACAAATGTCAAAGTTAGTTAAATTTTGTGTTGCTCTTCTTTTTTCCCAGCCCTTTTTACTGGGTGTCCCAGCCAAACCTCATCAACAGTGCAAAACTGGGAGCTTCTAAGATTTTTAGATCAGCATCTGTACATATTCTTCTTTATAGTAGTGTCTATTACATGCAGTTATATGAAAAACTAGTGTATACTGTCCCTTTAATCTAACATGACCTTAGCTGCTTTCATTGACAAATGTTATTTATTTTTGCACTGAACAGTAAAACTAGAAGGTAATAATCTACCAGAGCACGGACTTTAAATCATACCTTGTCTTTCAGTTGCTGACAAAGCTGGAGGGATACGGTGAAGAATACTAAGGCGTCATTTAACCAAGGGACCACACACTCCACTTTGTGGACATGACTGACTTCATATCTGTGATTACCCAGCTCACTGTAAAGAAAAAACACAATTACTGATAAGAATGCAGTCAGCTGTGCTAGGGATAGTCAATTCAGGTTAAAGGGACACTGAACCCACATTTTTTCTTTTGTGATTCAGATAGAGCAGGCAATTTTAAGCAACTTTCTAATTTACTCCTATTATCAAATATTCTTCATTCTCTTGCTATCTTTATTTGACAAAGAAGGCATCGTAGCTTCTTTTTCGGTTCAGCCCTCTGGACAGCACTTGTTTATTGGTGGATGAATTTATCCACCAAGAACAACCCAGGTTGTTCACCAAAAATGGGCCGGCATCTAAACTTACATTCTTGCATTTCAAATAAAGATACCAAGAGAATGAAGAAAATGTGATAATAGGAGTAAATTAGAAAGTTGCTTAAAATGTCATGCTCTATCTGAATCACGAAAGAAAAAAATGTGGGTTCAGTGTCCCTTTAACCTAGATATCACTGACACTATAGGCAAATCTATAGAAGAGGAATGCCCAACTTAAAGGGACAGTAGTGTACTCAGGCAAGTAGAAGATAGGCATTTGAATTTAAAACTGACATTGTACAATTGTACGTTGAATTTGTTTGCAAACTCATTCTTTATCTTTATTTTGTTGTTTAAAAAAAGCTGTTTCTGACTGTAGAAACCACCACCTATACTAAAAATATGAATACCAAACATTCTCTGTAGAAAAGCTATGTATACATGAGACAATAACACTAATTCATCCCCCAGTGGGGGTAGGAGAACAAGATTTTTTGCATCTAAAATAGCTGGTTGTGCTCATCGAACTCCCAGCCATAGTTAGCATTTCAATACCTAACTTTAAGTCTGTGTGTTTAGAGATAGATACCATTAGCAGGTCTGCTTTATCGGCAGGCTCACTCCATTTTTATAGAAATGCCCTTAACAGCAACAGGTTTAATGAGCAAAATCAGCTATTTCAAATACAAAAATAAAGAAACATAAAGGAACAAATTCCCATAATATACTGCAGTAGGTACTGTATAATAAGTCATTTGGAACACATTAAGGAGAAAACACAAATTGTATAGTACAGTGTAAGCGGATTCAGAAACACCATTTAAAAAGGACTGAGCATCCGCTCTCGCAGCCCTCCCCCCTAACTGTGAGGATGATTTATTTTGATGCTTTTGTCTACATATATGTTCTGTAGCCATTACAGCAGTATTGATTTTTTTATTTTTCTGTATAGGTGGAGGTTTTAACAGAAAAAGCAGGTATTTCAAATGATAAAGTACAGGAGTTATTTATAAAGAATTCAACATACTCCAGCAGGTAAAACGGGTCACTAGGAACACAATTTTACAGTACATTGTCCCTTTACTGTCCATGGGTCACACTGACTATGGCCATTTTTTTTTAAAGTTAGTTTCTGAGCCTGGTACAAATTTGTAATTAGATATTTACCCATTAATATAATACGGATAGAGATGTAAGCAACACAAAAATTGAGTGTGGAAGATCCTGTATAAATATTTTCTTGCTCTATACGAGAACACATACATCATACATCTACATGTACATCATAATGAGGAACACAATCTGTCAGGCAGATAAACAACTGGCTTGTAGAGGTAACAATAGATAACGCTTTGCTCACTAGAAAACTGTTTATAAATAAATGAAGCACACTATATAGTATATATGTATTGCACCATTAGCAGTTTTCTAAAGAGTGTTTGCCAACTGAGGCCCAACAAGTAAAAAAGCTGACATACCTGCTATACAACATACACTTGTTCTAACAAGACAAGTCAGTAATACACTATCACCTGCTATACAACCTACACTTGTTCTAACTAGACAAGTCAGGAATACACCATCACCTGCTATACAACCTACACTTGTTCTAACTAGACAAGTCAGGAATACACCATCACCTGCTATACAACCTACACTTGTTCTAACTAGACAAGTCAGGAATACACCATCACCTGCTATACAACCTACACTTGTTCTAACTAGACAAGTCAGGAATACACCATCACCTGCTATACAACCTACACTTGTTCTAACTAGACAAGTCAGGAATACACCATCACCTGCTATACAACCTACACTTGTTCTAACTAGACAAGTCAGGAATACACTATCACCTGCTATACAACCTACACTTGTTCTAACTAGACAAGTCAGGAATACACCATCACCTGCTATACAACCTACACTTGTTCTAACTAGACAAGTCAGGAATACACTATCACCTGCTATACAACATACACTTGTTCTAACTAGACAAGTCAGGAATACACTATCACCTGCTATACAACCTACACTTGTTCTAACTAGACAAGTCAGGAATACACCATCACCTGCTATACAACCTACACTTGTTCTAACTAGACAAGTCAGGAATACACTATCACCTGCTATACAACCTACACTTGTTCTAACTAGATAAGTCAGGAATACACCATCACCTGCTATACAACCTACACTTGTTCTAACAAGACAAGTCAGGAATACACCATCACCTGCTATACAACCTACACTTGTTCTAACTAGACAAGTCAGGAATACACTATCACCTGCTATACAACATACACTTGTTCTAACTAGACAAGTCAGGAATACACTATCACCTGCTATACAACCTACACTTGTTCTAACTAGACAAGTCAGGAATACACCATCACCTGCTATACAACCTACACTTGTTCTAACTAGACAAGTCAGGAATACACTATCACCTGCTATACAACCTACACTTGTTCTAACTAGATAAGTCAGGAATACACCATCACCTGCTATACAACCTACACTTGTTCTAACAAGACAAGTCAGGAATACACCATCACCTGCTATACAACCTACACTTGTTCTAACTAGACAAGTCAGGAATACACTATCACCTGCAATACAACCTACACTTGCTCTAACTAGACAAGTCAGGAATACACTATTATTATTATTATTATCAGGTATTTGTAGAGCGCCAACAGATTCCCCAGCGCTATAAACATAGGCGGTATACAAGAACATTTATAGGGATCAAATGGGTAGAGGGCCCTGCCGAGAGTTGCACTGCTGTAGTCGGCTCTTACGAAGGCGACCTACAAACAACTAGGATTACATTCTAAGGGGTTCTACTTCTCTTCTGCAACAACATACGTAGAGAACTCAATTTACTTTACTGGCTTATTTCACTACACTTTGTGACTGTCAGTCCTATGTGTATGTGGTTTTTGGATATGTTTGTACATGTACCTTTGTTGTACTTCTACTTTCATGGTAATGTTAATAAGTTTATCCTTTATGAAGTTTGCTCATATTTTATACACAAACATATGTGTGTTTTGCTTTGAATAACATAATTTACATTTTTTTAAAATTAAAAATATGACAGAGCCTTGTAACACAAAGCAACTAAATTTCATATAGCTGCAGGTGGCTCTCTAAATTCCTTAATTGCTGCAAATACAACTCGAGATATACAGATATTTCATTCTGGGGCAGATAAAGCTCTTGATGGCAGGATATATACTACTCAGACCAATAAAATAGTGTAGTTCTAAAATACATACTGAACAATATCTTTAAAGAAATAAATTATATGCATTGATCATTATATTCACATCTTGCACCTTTTACTTGCAGTGAAGGAAAAGGTCAGATTAGAACATCTAAAAGTATATTTGAACTGTATGTATCTATGGGTTTAGTAAAACTGATAACCGGCTTAATGGCTTTTCCTTTGATTGTTATAAGGGTCACCAATTTTACATTTATCACATATAACTGTGGACTATTTCTTACCTAAAAAAAATGAGTACAAAAATGACAGTGTGTACACTTTTTTCACACCATAACAGACTAAACATCTTGATTGACAACTAGACTAACATGCTGTGCTCAAAAGATGTTGCAGGCCTTTACAAGTGACCGTATTATAACCAGTAGAGTTGCACAACGGTATAATAAAAGCATTTAAATTATTTTTGGCATAGATTACATATGTGTGCTGAAAACACTGATGTTGGAAGAAAGGACAAAAATAATAAAATATGCTGGTTTAAAAAATTGCCAATAAAAATCCAATGTTGCTGGTATGTATAGAAGCGGAAGCATAGCAGGACTCAGCATTGAGTCTTCCAAGTTGGAATGAAAAATCAAGGCCTTTTCCATGTTTCGCTATAAGAAATTACAGCATTTTCACCAGCAGAAATTTAAAGGTCAGAGAATTACCACTTTTACACCTAAAAATGGAAAAATAGAAGATATTCCCAAAAGTTTAAAATGATTTGGTTTCATAATTCAGCCACATTTTGACATCAAGTTTAATTTAAGCCTAACCTTGTAATTATTAAAAAAAAGAATATTAAATTAGTTTATATTTATCTACGGCTCCAATCAAAAACGAGAATAACAGAATTTATGCTTACCTGATAAATTACTTTCTCCAACGGTGTGTCCGGTCCACGGCGTCATCCTTACTTGTGGGATATTCTCTTCCCCAACAGGAAATGGCAAAGAGTCCCAGCAAAGCTGGTCACATGATCCCTCCTAGGCTCCGCCCACCCCAGTCATTCGACCGACGGACAGGAGGAAATATATATAGGAGAAATCATATGATACCGTGGTGACTGTAGTTAGAGAAAATAATTCATCAGACCTGATTAAAAAAAACCAGGGCGGGCCGTGGACCGGACACACCGTTGGAGAAAGTAATTTATCAGGTAAGCATAAATTCTGTTTTCTCCAACATAGGTGTGTCCGGTCCACGGCGTCATCCTTACTTGTGGGAACCAATACCAAAGCTTTAGGACACGGATGAAGGGAGAGAGCAAATCAGGTCACCTAAACGGAAGGCACCACAGCTTGCAAAACCTTTCTCCCAAAAATAGCCTCCGAAGAAGCAAAAGTATCAAATTTGTAAAATTTGGCAAAAGTGTGCAGTGAAGACCAAGTCGCTGCCTTACATATCTGGTCAACAGAAGCCTCGTTCTTGAAGGCCCATGTGGAAGCCACAGCCCTAGTGGAGTGAGCTGTGATTCTTTCAGGAGGCTGCCGTCCGGCAGTCTCATAAGCCAATCGGATAATGCTTTTAAGCCAAAAGGAAAGAGAGGTAGAAGTCGCTTTTTGACCTCTCCTTTTACCAGAATAAACAACAAACAAAGAAGATGTTTGTCTGAAATCTTTAGTAGCCTCTAGATAGAATTTTAGAGCACGGACTACGTCCAAATTGTGTAACAAACGTTCCTTCTTTGAAACTGGATTCGGACACAAAGAAGGTACAACTATCTCCTGGTTAATATTTTTGTTGGAAACAACTTTCGGAAGAAAACCAGGCTTAGTACGCAAAACCACCTTATCTGCATGGAACACCAGATAGGGCGGAGAACACTGCAGAGCAGATAACTCTGAAACTCTTCTAGCAGAAGAAATTGCAACCAAAAACAAAACTTTCCAAGATAATAACTTAATATCTACGGAATGTAAGGGTTCAAACGGAACCCCTTGAAGAACTGAAAGAACTAGATTTAGACTCCAGGGAGGAGTCAAAGGTCTGTAAACAGGCTTGATTCTAACCAGAGCCTGAACAAATGCTTGAACATCTGGCACAGCTGCCAGCCTTTTGTGAAGTAAAACAGATAAAGCAGAGATCTGTCCCTTCAGAGAACTTGCAGATAATCCTTTCTCCAAACCTTCTTGTAGAAAGGATAGAATCTTAGGAATTTTTATCTTGTTCCATGGGAATCCTTTAGATTCACACCAACAGATATATTTTTTCCATATTTTATGGTAAATTTTTCTAGTTACAGGCTTTCTAGCCTGAATCAGTATCTATTACAGAATCTGAAAACCCACGCTTTGATAAAATCAAGCGTTCAATCTCCAAGCCGTCAGTTGGAGGGAAACCAGATTCGGATGTTCGAATGGACCTTGAACAAGAAGGTCCTGTCTCAAAGGTAGCTTCCATGGTGGAGCCGATGACATATTCACCAGGTCTGCATACCAAGTCCTGCGTGGCCACGCAGGAGCTATCAAGATCACCGAAGCCCTCTCCTGATTGATCCTGGCTACCAGCCTGGGAATGAGAGGAAACGGTGGGAATACATAAGCTAGGTTGAAGGTCCAAGGTGCTACTAGTGCATCTACTAGAGTCGCCTTGGGATCCCTGGATCTGGACCCGTAGCAAGGAACCTTGAAGTTCTGACGAGACGCCATCAGATCCATGTCTGGAATGCCCCATAATTGAGTTATTTGGGCAAAGATTTCCGGATGGAGTTCCCACTCCCCCGGATGGAATGTCTGACGACTCAGAAAATCCGCTTCCCAATTTTCCACTCCTGGGATGTGGATTGCAGACAAGTGGCAGGAGTGATCCTCCGCCCATTGAATTATTTTGGTCACTTCTTCCATCGCCAGGGAACTCCTTGTTCCCCCCTGATGATTGATATATGCAACAGTCGTCATGTTGTCTGATTGAAACCTTATGAATTTGGCCTTTGCTAGTTGAGGCCAAGCTTTGAGAGCATTGAATATCGCTCTCAGTTCCAGAATGTTTATCGGGAGAAGAGATTCTTCCCGAGACCATAGACCCTGAGCTTTCAGGGGTTCCCAGACCGCGCCCCAGCCCACCAGACTGGCGTCGGTCTTGACAATGACCCACTCTGGTCTGCGGAAGCTCATTCCCTGTGACAGATTGTCCAGGGTCAGCCACCAACGGAGTGAATCTCTGGTCTTTTGATCTACTTGAATCGTCGGAGACAAGTCTGTATAATCCCCATTCCACTGTCTGAGCATGCACAGTTGTAATGGTCTTAGATGAATTCGTGCAAAAGGAACTATGTCCATTGCTGCAACCATCAATCCTATTACTTCCATGCACTGCGCTATGGAAGGACGAAGAACAGAATGAAGTACTTGACAAGAGCTTAGAATTTTTGATTTTCTGACCTCTGTCAGAAAAATCCTCATCTCTAAGGAATCTATTATTGTTCCCAAGAAGGGAACTCTTGTTGACGGGGACAGAGAACTTTTTTCTTTGTTCACCTTCCATCCGTGAGATCTGAGAAAGGCTAGGACGATGTCCGTATGAGCCTTTGCTTTTGACAGAGACGACGCTTGAATCAGGATGTCGTCCAAGTAAGGTATTACTGCAATGCCCCTTGGTCTTAGAACCGCTAGAAGGGACCCTAGTACCTTTGTGAAAATCCTTGGAGCAGTGGCTAATCCGAATGGAAGTGCCACAAACTGGTAATGCTTGTCCAGAAAAGCGAACCTTAGGAACTGATGATGTTCCTTGTGGATAGGAATATGTAGGTACGCATCCTTTAAATCCACAGTAGTCATAAATTGATTTTCCTGGATAGTAGGTAGGATCGTTCGAATAGTTTCCATTTTGAACGATGGAACCTTGAGAAATTTGTTTAGGATCTTGAGATCCAAAATTGGTCTGAATGTTCCCTCTTTTTTGGGAACTATGAACAGGTTGGAATAAAAACCCATCCCTTGTTCTCTTATTGGAACTGGATGAATCACTCCCATCTTTAACAGATCTTCTACACAATGTAAGAATGCCTGTCTTTTTATTTGGTTTGAAGATAATTGAGACCTGTGGAACCTTCCCCTTGGGGGTAGTTCCTTGAATTCCAGGAGATAACCTTGAGAAACTATTTCTAGCGCCCAAGGATCCTGAACATCTCTTGCCCAAGCCTGAGCAAAGAGAGAAAGTCTGCCCCCCACCAGATCCGGTCCCGGATCGGGGGCCATCCCTTCATGCTGTTTTGGTAGCAGTGGTAGGCTTCTTGGCCTGCTTACCCTTGTTCCAGCCTTGCATTGGTCTCCAGGCTGGTTTGGGTTGTGAAGTATTACCCTCTTGCTTAGAGGATGTAGAATTAGAGGCTGGTCCGTTTCTGCGAAAGGGACGAAAATTAGGCTTATTTTTAGCCTTAAAAGACCTATCCTGTGGGAGGGCGTGGCCCTTTCCCCCAGTGATGTCTGAAATAATCTCTTTCAAATCAGGTCCAAATAATGTTTTACCCTTGAAAGGGATGTTAAGCAATTTTGTCTTGGAAGACACATCCGCTGACCAAGACTTTAGCCAAAGCGCTCTGCGCGCCACGATAGCAAACCCTGAATTTTTCGCCGCTAATCTAGCTAATTGCAAAGCGGCATCTAAAATAAAAGAGTTAGCCAATTTAAGTGCTTGAACTCTGTCCATAACCTCCTCATACGAAGATTCTTTATTGAGCGACTTTTCTAGTTCCTCGAACCAGAAACACGCTGCCGTAGTGACAGGAACAATGCATGAAATTGGTTTTAGAAGGTAACCTTGCTGAACAAAAATCTTTTTAAGCAAACCCTCTAATTTTTTATCCATAGGATCTTTGAAAGCACAACTATCTTCGATAGGAATAGTAGTGCGTTTGTTTAGAGTAGAAACCGCCCCCTCGACCTTGGGGACTGTCTGCCATAAGTCCTTTCTGGGGTCGACTATAGGAAATAATTTCTTAAATATAGGGGGGGGGGGGGGGGGGGGACAAAAGGTATGCCGGGCCTTTCCCACTCTTTATTTACTATGTCCGCCACCCGCTTGGGTATAGGAAAAGCGTCGGGGGGCACCGGAATGACCAAATTGTCACAATCATCCAGAGTAGATAATACCTCCTTAAGCAGTGCGCGGAGATGTTCTAATTTAAATTTAAATGTCACAACATCAGGTTCAGCTTGTTGAGAAATTTTTCCTGAATCTGAAATTTCTCCCTCAGACAAAACCTCCCTCATGGCCCCTTCAGATTGGTGTGAGGGTATGTCAGAACAGTTATCATCAGCGTCCTCTTGCTCTTCAGTGTTTAAAACAGAGCAATCGCGCTCTCTCTGATAAGTAGGCATTTTGGATAAAATGTTTGCTATAGAGTTATCCATAACAGCCGTTAATTGTTGCATGGTAATAAGAATTGGCGCACTAGATGTACTAGGGGCCTCTTGTGTGGGCAAAACTGGTGTAGACACAGAAGGGGATGATGTAGTATCATGTTTACTCCCCTCATTTGAGGAATCATCTTGGGCAATATCATTATCTGTGGCATTACTGTCCTTACTTTGTTTGGACACTATGGCACAATTATCACATAAATTTAAATGGGGAGACACCTTGGCTTTCATACATATAGAACATAGCTTATCTGATGGTACAGACATGTTAAACAGGCTTAAACTTGTCAACAAGGCACAAAAAACGTTTTAAAATAAAACCGTTACTGTCACTTTAAATTTCAAACTGAAAACACTTTATTACTGAATATGTGAAAAAGTATGAAGGAATTGTTCAAAATTCACCAAAATTTCACCACAGTGTCTTAAAGCATTAAAAGTATTGCACACCAAATTTCAGAGCTTTAACCCTTAAATTAACGGAACCGGAGCCGTTTTTACATTTAACCCCTATACAGTCCCAGCTATATGCTTTGCTGAGACCCAACCAAGCCCAGAGGGGAATACGATACCAAATGATGCCTTCTATAAGCTTTTTCAGTGATTCTTAGCTCCTCATACATGCATCTGCATGCCTTGCTCTCCAAAAACAACTGCGCATTAGTGGCGCGAAAATGAGGCTCTGTCTATAACTAGAAAAGGCCCCCACCTGAAAAAGGTGTCCAACACAGTGCCTGCCGTTTTTCTAAACAATCCCCAAGATTATAATAACCATTAATAGTTAGAATCTGCAAAATATGCCTAGCAAAGCAATCGTTTTAGCCCAGAAAAATGTCTACCAGTTTTTTAAGCCCTTATGAAGCCCTTTATTCTTTTATTTAACTAAGAAAATGGCTTACCGGTCCCCATAAGGGGAAATGACAGCCTTCCAGCATTACATAGTCTTGTTAGAAATATGGCCAGTCATACCTTAAGCAGAAAAGTCTGCCAACTGTTTCCCCCAACTGAAGTTACTTCATCTCAACAGTCCTGTGTGGAAACAGCAATCGATTTTAGTAACTTCTGCTAAAATCATCTTCCTCTTACAAACAGAAATCTTCATCTTTTTTCTGTTTCAGAGTAAATAGTACATACCAGCACTATTTTAAAATAACAAACACTTGATTGAAGAATAAAAACTACATTTAAACACCAAAAAACTCTTAACCATCTCCGTGGAGATGTTGCCTGTGCAACGGCAAAGAGAATGACTGGGGTGGGCGGAGCCTAGGAGGGATCATGTGACCAGCTTTGCTGGGACTCTTTGCCATTTCCTGTTGGGGAAGAGAATATCCCACAAGTAAGGATGACGCCGTGGACCGGACACACCTATGTTGGAGAAACAAATGCTGATGTCTCTAAAAGAAACATGCTACCAGAGAATTTGTCACTGTCACACACAGTGTCAGTCAACAAAAGAAATAAAGGTGACTTCAGAGCACATTTATATTTATTATAGACCCAGGAGAGGCCTAGTACATTGCCAGAAGGATAATTCAAAAAGTCAAATAATTTAACAGTTTTCAAGCTAGATTAAGTATTTTGCACTGCATCAACCCACAAGTAATGAAACGGTATAGCACGACTAATGTGCTGAAATAAAAGTCTCTCACAGAGTGTATTGTTATTGTTTGTGTGACACACATCAGCTTATATGGTTAGTCACAGTGGTTAACAATGCTTGGAAGAACAAAAGGTAGCTGTAGCCATAACAGCACTGCTATCTTACAGCAACATGTTACCTTTACAGAGGCTAAGATTGGTATCAAAGGCTGTGCTCACAGGACGGTTTTACCAAAAGAACAGAAGTACATACAATATACGTGGGGAAAATTACAAAACAAATTAATACAACACACAGAGAAAACCCAGCACTCACTTACAAGCTCTCAGCTAAGATTTAAAAGCAAAAATGGAAAGGTTAGTCACCGCATCTGGCCAAATGGGACAAGCCCAGGTACCAAGTGAGTGAGTGATGGGTTTTCTCTGTGTGTTGTATTAATTTGTTTTGTAATTTTCCCTATGGTTCTTGCACCCAGACCTGACTGGGGTTAACTGCTTGTGGCTTTGGGAGCAGCACAGCTTCCTGTGAGTGCCAGTGGCACCCAGGGCTGAGCATGTTGCAGGGTCATGGGATGTGTACCCGGTCCAGTATGAGAGTGCAGTTCCCTTCCGTGTTTTGTATATGTCTAGGGTGGTTACATATTCCTGTGCACCCTTCCCTTGTTCCCAGTTTTTTTGGATTTGAAAGCTTGCATTGTGTGGCTGTTTTAAGGTCCCAGGTATTGGAAAGGACCTTGACGAGGTACCTGGGCTTGTCCCATTTGGCCAGATGCGGTAACTAACCTTTCCATTTTTGCTTTTAAATCTTAGCTGAGAGCTTGTAAGTGAGTGCTGGGTTTTCTCTGTGTGTTGTATTAATTTATTTTGTATTTTTCCCTATGGTTCTTGCACCCAGACCTGACTGGGGTTAAGTGCCTGTGGCTCTGGGAGCAGCACAGCTTCCTGTGAGTGCCAGTGGCACCCAGGGCTGAGCATGTTGCAGGGTCATGGGATGTGTACCCGGTCCAGTATGAGAGTGCAGTTCCCTTCCGTGTTTTATATATATATATTTATTCAGCCAGAATTATCAGCTTTACTGAAAAACGTGGTGCTAACTATCACCTGCTATACAACATACACTTGTTCTAACTAGACAAGTCAGGAATACACTATCACCTGCTATACAACATACACTTGTTCTAACTAGACAAGTCAGGAATACACTATCACCTGCTATAGAACATACACTTGTTCTAACTAGACAAGTCAGGAATACACTATCACCTGCTATACAACATACACTTGTTCTAACTAGACAAGTCAGGAATACACTATCACCTGCTATACAACATACACTTGTTCTAACTAGACAAGTCAGGAATACACTATCACCTGCTATACAACCTACACTTGTTCTAACTAGACAAGTCAGGAATACATTATCACCACAGAGTAGTCGCAGAAGTACTTGCTCACAACCATATGAACTGTAGATGTTGTTAATACTATTGTATTAACAGACAGTCGCCATAGAGCTGCCAGTATAGCAGCTAGCAGATCTAACTTCAGTATTAGAAATTCTTACTTTTTGGCTTAAAGAGAAGAAGGTCTGCAGTGCAATGTCTAGAATACAAAGAATCGCCTACACATATTAACAACAGACCTGATTAAGTTAATTTACTAAAAAAAAAACAGAATTTATGCTTACCTGATAAATTTCTCTCTTGCGATGTATCGAGTCCACAGATTCATCAAATACTTGTGGGATATTCTCCTTCCCAACAGGAAGTGGCAAAGAGAGCACCTACAGCAGAGCTGTCTATATAGCTCCTCCCCTAACTCCACCCCCCAGTCATTCGACCGAAGGCTAGGAAGAAAAAGGAGAAACTATAGGGTGCAGAGGTGACTGAAGTTTTATAATAAAATATACTACCTGTATTAAATAGACAGGGCGGGCCGTGGACTCGATACATTGCAAGAAAAAGAAATTTATCAGGTAAGCATAAATTTTGTTTTCTCTTGCAAGATGTATCGAGTCCACGGATTCATCCAATACTTGTGGGATACCAATACCAAAGCTTTAGGACACGGATGAAGGGAGGGACAAGACAGGTACCTAAACGGAAGGCACCACTGCTTGTACAACCTTTCTCCCAAAAATAGCCTCCGAAGAAGCAAAAGTATCAAATTTGTAAAATTTGGAAAAAGTATGAAGCGAAGACCAAGTCGCCGCCTTACAAATCTGTTCAACAGAAGCCTCATTTTTAAAAGCCCATGTAGAAGCCAGCGCTCTAGTAGAGTGAGCAGTAATCCTTTCAGGAGGCTGCTGGCCAGCAGTCTCATAAGCCAAACGGATGATGCTTTTCAGCCAAAAAGAAAAAGAGGTTGCCGTAGCTTTTTGACCTCTCCGCTTTCCAGAATAGACAACAAAAAATGAAGATGTTTGAAGGAAATCATTAGTTGCTTGTAAGTAGAACTTTAAAGCACGAACCACATCTAGGTTGTGCAACAGACATTCCTTCTTGGAAGAAGGATTAGGACACAGAGAAGGAACAACAATATCCTGATTGATACTCCTATTAGAAACAACCTTAGGAAGAAATCCAGGTTTGATACGCAAAACCACCTAATCAGCATGGAAAACCAGTTAAGGTGAGTCACACTTTAAAGCAGATAATTCAGAAACTCTTCGAGCCGAAGAGATAGCTACTAAAAACAGAACTTTCCAAGATAAGAGCTTAATATCTATGGAATGCATAGGTTCAAACGGAACCCCTTGAAGAACTTTAAGAACTACATTTGGCAGTGTAACAGGTTTAAACACAGGCTTGATTCTAACTAAAGCCTGACAAAACGCCTGAACGTCTGGAACATCCGCCAGACGCTTGTGTAAAAGGATAGACAAAGCAGATATTTGTCCCTTTAAGGAATTAGCTGATAATCCCTTTTCCAATCCTTCTTGGAGAAAAGATAATAGCCTAGGAATCCTGATCTTACTCCATGAGTAACCCTTGGAATCACACCAGTAAAGATATTTACGCCATATCTTATGATAGATTTTTCTGGTGACAGGCTTTCGTGCCTGAATTAAAGGGACAGTCTACACCAAATTTTTAATTGTTTTAAAAGATAGATAATCCCTTTATTACCCAGTCCCCAGTTTTACATAACCAACACAGTTATAATAATATACTTTTAACCTCTGTGATTATCTGGTATCTAAGCCTCTGCAAACTGCCCCTTTTTTCAGACTTGCAGTCTAGCCAATCAGTGATGGCTCCCAGATAACTTCACGTGCACAAGCACAGTGTTATCTATATGAAATACGTGAACTAACACCCTCTAGTGGTGAAAAACTGTTAAAATGCAATCTGAAAGAGGTGGGCTTCAAGGTCTAAGAAATTAGCATATGAACCTCCTAGGTTAAGCTTTCAACTAAGAATACCAAGAGAACAAAGCAAAATTGGTGATAAAAGTAAATTGGAAATTTTTTTAAAATTACATGCTCTATCTGAATCATGAGAGTTTATTTTGGCCTAGACTGTCCCTTTAAGGTATCAATGACCGATTCAGAGAAACCACGCTTTGCTAAAATCAAGCGTTCAATCTCCAAGCAGTCAGTCAGACGCAGAGAAAGCAGGTTTGGATGCTTGAATGGACCTTGAATCAGAAGGTCCTGCCTCAGCGGCAGAGTCCATGGTGGGACGGATGACATGTCCACCAGGTCTGCATACCAAGTCCTGCGTGGCCATGCAGGTGCTTTCAAAATCACAGAAGCTCTCTCCTGCTTGATTCTAGCAATCAGACGAGGAAGGAGAGGGAATGGTGGAAACACATAGGCCAGGTTGAAGGACCAGGGCACCGCTAGAGCATCTATCAGTACTTCCTGGGGATCCCTTGACCTGGACCCGTAACAAGGAAGCTTGGCGTTCTGACGAGACGCCATCAGATCCAATTCTGGTGTGCCCCATAGCTGAATCAGTTGGGCAAACACCTCCGGATGGAGCTCCCACTCCCCCGGATGAAAAGTCTGACGACTTAGGAAATCTGCCTCCCAGTTCTCTACCCCTGGGATATGGATTGCTGAAAGATGGCAAGAGTGAGTCTCTGCCCATTGGATTATTTTGGAAACCTCTATCATTGCTAGAGAACTCAGTGTTCCCCCTTGATGATTGATATAAGCTACAGTTGTGATGTTGTCCGACTGAAATCTGATGAATTTGGCCGCAGCCAGTTGAGGCCACGCCTGAAGCGCATTGAATATCGCTCTCAGTTCTAGAATGTTTATCGGGAGGAGAGTCTCCTCCTGAGACCATAACCCCTGTGCTTTCAGGGAGTTCCAGACTGCATCCCAGCCCAGTAGGCTGGCATCTGTCTATGACCCATGCTATTAAAATAGATTAGTGTGCGCTGCAGGAAATGATACTATACAATGCTCTAAAAATACAATCCCTGTAATGTATCTAATGCTAGTTAAAAAACACAAATGAAGCACTAGGCTTCAGGATAGAGCAAATGCGCCGTTAGGCTTAAAGTATTCAACCACCAATAAGAGATATAAGTAAATTTAATACAAACAAATTAGTACAATTTTAAAAGGAGGGAAGTCTCCCTGCAATTGCAAACAAGCTAAGTATAAAATATGTAAAAAACAAAAACCCTTCTAATTATCAAAGTTATCAGGTACTGCGTCCTTAAACACAAACAGTATGCAGAGGGTATCGTATAGATGTAAACAGTAAAAAATTGTAAAAAATATATAACCGTATGTGACAGGTAAAAATTATATAGAGATTAAAGCTTGCACTTGGAGGAAATAATATAGCGAACTGTAGTTCGGCCAGCCGTAGGAATTCAAACAGTTAGGTATGATGACAGTTCTGTTTGGCTTATTCTGAACAAGTTCCACACCGTATTGGCAATTTTACTTTACCGTGAATCTAGGGGATGTTTCCAGGGTATGTGTCTCGGTCAAGACTTGGACCGCAAATGCGACCGCAGCCGCTCCTGGGGATAGTGCTCCACAGAACTTTGCACGTGTGAGTTGGCGTCCAACATCACGCCTTCCCCGTGTGTCTTCCAAATCCGATGCTCCGACAGCGTAAAGGCACACAGCTGTTCAGTGTTTCTATGTATTGGCTGTGTTGGTTTGTGAATCCTGCCAGCTGCAAGTATAATTTGGGCTCAGATGGAGAAGTGGGGTATAACAAATTCCTCCTCACTCTCAAATCAACACGTTGAAATTAACCCGGGTTAAATATTAAGATAAGACTGAGTAAAGGTTATTCTTGGTTCAACGTTACAGTGTCACATATACAAGCGATGCGTTTCGCCCTCCCTTGGGCCTTATCATAAGCGACGCTTTTCGCCCTCCTATTGGCTGTTCCGATCAGCCAATCGAATGCGAGCTCAATCTGATTGGCTGATCCAATCAGCCAATCGGATTGAACTTGAATCTGATTGGCTGATTCAATCAGCCAATCAGAATTTTCCTACCTTAATTCGAGGGAAGCCATCTTGGATGACGTCCCTTAAAGGAACCTTCATTCGTCGGGAGTTCGTCGTGGAGGAAGGATGTTCCGCGTCGGCGGGATGAAGATGGAGCCGGAAGAAAGAAGATTGACGATGCCGCTTGATAGAAGACTTCAGCCGGATGATCGACCTCTTCAGCCCCCGCTTGGATGAAGACTTCAGCCGGATGATGGACCTCTTCCGCCCCCGCTTGGATGAAGACTTCAGTCGGATGATGGACCTCTTCAGCCCCCGCTTGGATGAAGACATCGACCGGATTGGATGAAGAATTCGGCTCGGCTGAGTGAAGACGACTCAAGGTAGAAAGATCTTCAGGGGCTTAGTGTTAGGTTTATTTAAGGGGGGTTTGGGTTAGATTAGGGGTATGTGGGTGGTGGGTTGTAATGTTGGTAATTTTGTAATTATTTTAACTAGGTAGCTATTAAATAGTTATTAACTATTTAACAGCTATTGTACCTGGTTAAAATAAATACAAAGTTGCCTGTAAAATAAATATTAATCCTAAAATAGCTACAATATAATTATTCGTTATATTGTAGCTATATTAGGGTTTATTTTACAGGTAAGTATTTAGCTTTAAATAGGAATAATTTATTTAATAAATGTATTTTATTTCGTTAGATAAAAATTATATTTAACTTAAGGGGGTGTTAGGGTTAGACTTAGCTTTAGGGGTTAATACATTTATTAGAGTAGCGGTGAGGTCCGGTCGGCAGATTAGGGGTTAATAATTGTAGGTAGGTAGCGGCGACGTTGGAGGGGGCAGATTAGGGGGTAATAAATATCATACAGGTGTCGGCGGGGGTTAGGGGCAGCAGATTAGGGGTTCATAGGGATAACATAGGTTGCGGCGGTGTACGGAGCAGCAGATTAGGGGTTAAGCGATAGCGGGGGTGGCAGATTAGGGGTTAATAAGTGTAAGGCTAGGGGTGTTTAGACTCGGGGTATATGTTAGGGTGTTAGGTGCAGACTTAGGGAGTGTTTCCCCATAGGAAACAATGGGGGTGCGTTAGGAGCTGAACGCTGCTTTTCTGCAGGTGTTAGGTTTTTTTTCAGCTCAAACGGCCCCATTGTTTCCTATGGGGGAATCGTGCACGAGCACAATTTTTAAGCTGGCCGTGTCCGTAAGCACCGCTGGTATTGAGAGTTGCAGTGGCGGTAAATTATGCTCTACGCTCCCTTTTTGGAGCCTAACGCAGCCCTTCTGTGAACTCTAAATACCAGCGGTATTTAAAAGGTGCAGGGGAAAAAACACACGCGTAGCTAACGCACCCCTTTGGCCGCAGAACTCTAAATCTAGCCGTAAGTCGTTAAAGGGACACAAATCCCTTTTTTTTTCATGATACAGATAGAGCATGCAATTTTAAGCAACTTTGTAATTTACTCCTATTATAAATTTTTCTTCGTTTTCTTGCTATCTTTATTTGAAAAAGCAGGAATGTAAGCATAGGAGCCGGCCCATTTTTGGTTCAGAAATTGGGTAGCTCTTGCCAATTGGTGGCTACATTTAGCATACAACCTAAAAGTCTTTTAGACAATAGCAGTTCTTTGAAGTCTTCTGTTAAAGAAAAGATAGAAAAGTAATAATTACTAATTAACTAAGGTGGTGTATATATATATATATATATATATATATATATATATATATATATATATATATATATATATATATATATAAATGTATCCTTATGAAACCTACAGAGTGTTGGGGCCCAAATAAAGTATTTTAGACAACAGCAGTTCTTTGAAGTCTTCAAAGAAAAGAAAGAAACCCCCAGGGCAGCTCTCTTCCACGGTTCTGGCGAACCCATAAAAAAAAAAAATACAAATGAGAAGATGCACCTCATAGGATAGTAATGTCTTCCATGGGTCAGCCGAAGAAGAAAGCAACAAATCCACTCATGAGCACCACCCATAACGCTCGTGGGGCGTGCTAGAAGATTACAGGTGAAACTAGAAAAATTAGAATATCGTGCAAAAGTTAATTTATTTCACTAATGCAACTTAAAAGGTGAAACTAATATATGAGATAGACTCATTACATGCAAAGCAAGATAGTTCAAGCCGTGATTTGTCATAATTGTGATGATTATGGCTTACAGCTCATGAAAACCCCAAATCCACAATCTCAGAAAATTAGAATATTACATGCAATCAATAAAACACGGATTGTACCTACCTGTAGAACAATATCGGATTTCTGAAAAGTATAAGCATGCATACTGTATGTACTCAGTACTTGGTTTGGGCCCCTTTTGCAGCAGTTACTGCCTCAATGCGGCGTGGCATGGAAGCTATTAGCCTGTGGCACTGCTGAGGTGTTATGAAAGACCAGGATGCTTCAATAGCGGCCTTCAGCTCTTCTGCATTGTTCGGTCTCATGTCTCTCATCTTTCTCTTGGCAATGCCCCATAGATTCTCTATGGGGTTCCGGTCAGGCGAGTTTGCTGGCAAATTAAGCACAGTAATCCCACGGTCATTGAACCAGGTTTTGGTGCTTTTGGCAGTGTGGGCAGGTGCCAAGTCCTGCTGGAAAATGAAGTCAGCATCCCCATAGAGCTCGTCTGCGGAAGGAAACATTAAGTGCTCCAAAATCTCCTGGTAGACGGCTGCATTGACCCTGGACTTAATGAAGCACAGTGGACCAACAACAGCAGATGACATGGCTCCCCAAATCAACACAGACTGTGGAAACTTCACACTGGACTTCAAGCATCTTTCAGTGTGTACCTCTCCATTCTACCTCCATACTCTGGGTCTTTGGTTTCCAAATGAAATGCAAAATTTGCTCCCATCAGAAAAGAGGACTTTGGACAACAGAGCAACAGACCAGGTCTGTTTTTCTTTAGCCCAGGTAAGACGCTTCTGACGTTGTTTGTTGTTCAGGAGTGGGTTGACAAGAGGAATATGACATTTGGAGCCCATGTCCAGGATCCGTCTGTGTGTGGTGGCTCTTGTGAGAATCCCCAACACTTTTGAATGGCCTTTTCCTGACAATCCTCTCCAGGCTGCGGTCATCCCTGCTGCTTGTGCACCTTTTTCTTCCACACTTTTCCCTTCCACATAACTTTCTATTAATGTGCTTTGATACAGCACTTTGGGAATATCCAACTTCTTTTGCAATTACCTTTTGAGGCTTTCCCTCCTTATGGAGGGTGTCAATGATGGTTTTCTGCACCACTGTCAGGTCAGCAGTCTTTCCCATGATTGTGATTCCTACTGAACCAGACTGAGAGACCATTTAAAGGTTCAGGAACCCTTTGCAGGTGTTATGACTTAATTAGCTGATTAAAGTGGGACACTTTGAGCCTAGAATATTGCACCTTTTCACAATATTCTAATTTTCTGAGATTGTGGATTTGGGGTTTTCATGAGCGGTCAGCCATAATCATCACAATTATGACAAATCACGGCCTTAACTATCTTGCTTTGCATGTAATGAGTTTATCTCATATATTAGTTTCACCTTTTAAGTTGCATTAGTGAAATAAATTAACTTTTGCACGATATTCTAATTTTTTGAGTTTCACCTGTAGAGTTTTACAGCTAAACTCAGAGTGGCAATGCTGGAACAAAGCGGTCAAGATGGGCCTTTAAGGGATTCCAAACAGTGGACAGAAAAAAACCTTCCTCTGGGAGGCCTTGTGCTGGATCCTGCTTGATAATCCTGGGAAACTATATTCAGAAACTAGGGATCAGGAACAGATTGAAACCAAGCCTCCTAAAAAAAGGCATAACCTGCCCCCTACCAGAGCCGCACCTTCATGCAGACTTGGAAGTATTAGAGGATTGTTTGGCTTCCTTGGACCTGTTCCAATTAGCACTAGGCCGTCAGACTGGGCCAGAGGTGCTTTGTCTCAGAGGACTCAACTTCCTGTTCCTTGTTCTGATGAAAGGAACAAAAAAACGTTTGGAAGCTTTAGATTTCCCCTTGGACTTCTTGTCTTGCCCCTTTACCTTCAGTAACAGTAGAAATAATAGAATCCAAATAAAATCCAAACAATTTATTTCCCTGAAAAGAAAAAGAGATAAAAGTCTGGATTTAGATGCCATATCAGTAGACCAGGACTTAAGCCATAAAGCTCTTTCAGAAAGGACTGCCAAGGACAAGTAAACTCCACATTCGAAGCATGGAAAACGCTCAGCTGAATAGAAATAAGTGCACCAAAACTCAACTGTTCTAAAAGAGAGATTAGCACGCCAAACCCGACATGCGCGTACCAGATGGCATATGTGCGCTAACCCAAAATGCATTAACCTGTAGGCCGAAGAGCAGGAAAAACGATGTGGGAAATTCCGAGGGCTCATGAGTGCTTTAACCCAACACGCAGATGCGAATTGCAAACATGCAGTAAAAAGAAAAATCAAACTAAGCGCGCCCAAAAAAATGTAACAAAGGGGAATAAAATATATGTTCTGTCCCAAGGGCTGTATATATAAACAAATATATAACTATAGATACCCACATAAGGTTATAGTGTCTCATATAGATAAAAATAGGACACTCATCTACCAGTAAACCAGCAGAAAGCCAAACCCGTACTGAAACATATCAGCAGAGGTTATTGAATAGGAGCATATTGTAGATCCATAAAAGGGGGCAAAAGACAAGTCCCTGTGACCAATTATGGAAGGGGGTCTGTGACAAATTTTTCCATGAGGTGAAAAAGAGAGCCACTTACCATACCCCATATACATTCCTCTGACAAACACTGTAGACTCTCTCTCTGTAGAATCAAATGCACATCTTCATTCTTCAACCATCTCCAGACAAAGCTGAAGTACCTGTGAGGTGGGAGGGGTTTTATAGAGCTCTTGGGGTTTGGGAATCTTTGCCTCTTCCTAGTAATAGTGAAGAATAATTATTTGTTTTCTATACAGGAACAACTTTTTTTTTTTAAATGATGTTAAAGGGACAGACTAGACCAAATTACATTTTCATGATTCAGATAGGGCATGTAATTTTAAACAACTTTCCAATTTACTTTTATCATCAAATTTGCTTTGTTCTCTTGGTATTCTTTGTTGATATAGGCTCATATGCTAATTTCTAAGCCATTGAAGGCTGCCTTTAATCTCAGTGCATTTTGACAGTTTTTTACAGGTAGACAGCGCTAGTTCATGTGTGCCATATAGATAACATTGTGCTCACTCATGTGGAGTTACCTAGGAGTCAGCACTGATTGGCTAAATCACAGAGGTAAAATGTGTATTAATATAACTGTTGATTATGCAAAACTGGGGAATGGGTAATAAAAGGGATTATCTATCTTTTTAAACAATAAAAATTCTGTCCCTTTAATGTCTCTTAAACCTTCTCTAAGAGAAACTAAATTCACTAGATTTGGATAAATTGGCTTTCAGAACTGTATTCACCAGACCTTCAACATCAAACATGCTTCCCACTGAATGATGCACCATAAATTGAGATTTATTAAAGGGACACAAGCCTCTAACTGGGATTTGCATAAATGCATTTTGATTTTGAATACAATTTTAAAAATTCAGAATAAAAGGTTTTGCAATAAACTTGAATTAGAAAAAATGATGTAAAATCTATTACCATTTCAGTGACATATGTACATATGCTCCTCGTATACTGTAGAACAGCATTTGAACACTATGTAAACTCAGAGAACAAGTGATACCACGCTTTAGCAACGACTATTTTTGCGCCAAATAAGTCACCATTGGCTCTTTGAGCAGGTATGGTGTTTGAATGCTGGTGCATGAGCAATATATTTGTGAATATGCTGCTGAAATGGTGATAGCTGTTAATACTACGCAATAAGATAAACTCTCTGTACTTTAACAAGTGTGGATTTTTTTTCGTTTGTTTGTTTATGACAAAGACTACAAGAGATCATAAAAAGACGTTTACTCACAACATAGCTCCGGGATTGTGTACGATAGAACTGCCAGAAGGTCGGAAATGCTAGATACAAAACAGACAGATTAGAACTTATGTAAAACAATAGCCTTTTTATAAAAGTACTGTGAACAGTACGTGTATTCTCATAAAATCACAAACAGTACTGCAAACAAAATTCCATCACATATGGAAGGATTCTATGCCAGCTTATGCATTTCACGCTGAATAGCCCTTAGTCATACCTGTATACTAGCTGTACTGACTAAAATCAATATCTAATTTAAAATTTATATACCATTTATGGATTAATAAATGTGCCTTTAATTTCAATCCTATAGTGTAAAGTTCTGGTGAATATTTAGTTCACAAGACAAAAAAAAAAAGTAATAAATGCATAAAAAGTGTTATTGCCAATAGATTTTTTTTACCTTGGTGGAACTTGGCTGGAGGGCATGTAGCTGGTACACCAGCAAGCAAAGCTTATTGACGTTGATATAGAAGTTTAGAAGAATATCAGAAGGGAGTGTAGGAGTAAACATTTTCTGAAAATGACAAATAAAAATTATAGACCATTAACAATAATATGAGATATGACATAAAAAATTATTTTAGCTCACAATTATCCTTAAAGGGTTAGAAAACTTGGCCCAATGTTACTGAAATAAAAGACTGTGTTAGAATTTACAGCATATATATAATAAAATAAAGTTACTTTTTAATGTAAACAAAGCATCTAAACACCTTCTAAATAACTTTTAAAATCACATAACACAAGTGATAGACCGCCCATAAAAGTAGGCAGTGTTTATTTAAAATAATGTAAGGTGTTCCAACCAATATTGAAGCAGTTGCGCCCATGTCATTTTAATATTCATGACTGGATCGTCAGCACAACACATGCGTACTTGTAATCTAATGGGTTTGCATGTGTGCAGTATAACATAGAATGCTTTACATGCTGGTGTTATTATTATAAGCAGTACTAAATCAGATGTGACTAAGAAATCCGAGTTTACTATTGCTTATATTCTTTGCGATGCAAATTATTTGTAAAGATTAAAGAGTGGATAAAAAAAATTGCATTGGCCGACTTCTATCCGGGTGTGCGCTCCTGCGGTCATGTGGCATTGTTTTGTTGTAGAAACCGAAAAGTTTTTGTGTGTCAGTGATTAGAGGGCTAGTGACAGTGTGGAGCGCTTCTTGCCTGGCCGTCTTGTAGTGGTCACAGGCTTTGTTGTGCTCTATGAAGTCGGCATTTCAAAGGAATAACGAGCCGCCTTACCTCAATGACACCAGCGTCTACGTCACTATCCCTGCATCCAGGACTTTGTTAATGGCTTGCCGCAGAATAAAAGGGGGTTGACTGCGCATGCGTTAGCCTTTAAAAACTTTAACTGTGCATGCGGGCCACCATGATGTTTCTACCTAGGTAGAACATCGTTATAGGGCAAAATAATAAGATAAAAAACTGGGTTTGTCGAAATGAAAACTTTTAATAGGTACTAATTACAAATATTTAATATATATTGACATTTTAAAAAAATCTTAAAACATTTTTTAAGTTTACTATCCCTTTAAGAGACAAATGATAAAAAAAAAGTCTTTCAAAACTTTATTTTATTACTTCTGCTGGGGCCAGTAAAGGACAGAGTTAGACTTGTGGTCTGCAGCATGCACTTCTAATTCTAACCAAGAGTTAAAGGACCAGTCAACACAGTTGATCTGCATAATCAACAAATGCAAGATAACAAGACAATGCAATAGCACTTAGTCTGAACTTCAAATGAGTAGTAGATTTTTTTTCGGACAATTTTAAAAGTTATGTCTTTTTCCACTACCCCTGTACCATGTGACAGCCATCAGCCACTCACAGTCTAGTGTTATTGTTTAAAAAACAGAATTTATGCTTACCTGATAAATTACTTTCTCCAACGGTGTGTCCGGTCCACGGCGTCATCCTTACTTGTGGGATATTCTCTTCCCCAACAGGAAATGGCAAAGAGCCCAGCAAAGCTGGTCACATGATCCCTCCTAGGCTCCGCCTACCCCAGTCATTCGACCGACGTACAGGAGGAAATATGCATAGGAGAAACCATATGATACCGTGGTGACTGTAGTTAGAGAAAATAATTCATCAGACCTGATTAAAAAAACCAGGGCGGGCCGTGGATCGGACACACCGTTGGAGAAAGTAATTTATCAGGTAAGCATAAATTCTGTTTTCTCCAACATAGGTGTGTCCGGTCCACGGCGTCATCCTTACTTGTGGGAACCAATACCAAAGCTTTAGGACACGGATGAAGGGAGGGAGCAAATCAGGTCACCTAAATGGAAGGCACCACGGCTTGCAAAACCTTTCTCCCAAAAATAGCCTCTGAAGAAGCAAAAGTATCAAATTTGTAAAATTTGGCAAAAGTGTGCAGTGAAGACCAAGTCGCTGCCTTACATATCTGGTCAACAGAAGCCTCGTTCTTGAAGGCCCATGTGGAAGCCACAGCCCTAGTGGAATGAGCTGTGATTCTTTCAGGAGGCTGCCGTTCGGCAGTCTCGTAAGCCAATCGGATAATGCTTTTAAGCCAAAAAGAAAGAGAGGTAGAAGTTGCCTTTTGACCTCTCCTTTTACCAGAATAAACAACAAACAAAGAAGATGTTTGTCTGAAATCTTTAGTGGCCTCTAAATAGAATTTTAGAGCACGGACTACGTCCAAATTGTGTAACAAACGTTCCTTCTTTGAAACTGGATTCGGACACAAAGAAGGTACAACTATCTCCTGGTTAATATTCTTGTTGGAAACAACTTTCGGAAGAAAACCAGGCTTAGTACGCAAAACCACCTTATCTGCATGGAACACCAGATAGGGCGGAGAACACTGCAGAGCAGATAACTCAGAAACTCTTCTAGCAGAAGAAATTGCAACCAAAAACAAAACTTTCCAAGATAATAACTTAATATCTACGGAATGTAAGGGTTCAAACGGAACCCCTTGAAGAACTGAAAGAACTAGATTAAGACTCCAGGGAGGAGTCAAAGGTCTGTAAACAGGCTTGATTCTAACCAGAGCCTGAACAAACGCTTGAACGTCTGGCACAGCTGCCAGCCTTTTGTGAAGTAAAACAGATAACGCAGAGATCTGTCCCTTCAGAGAACTTGCAGATAATCCTTTCTCCAAACCTTCTTGTAGAAAGGATAGAATCTTAGGAATTTTTATCTTGTTCCATGGGAATCCTTTAGATTCACACCAACAGATATATTTTTTCCATATCTTATGGTAAATTTTTCTAGTTACAGGCTTTCTAGCCTGAATCAGAGTATCTATTACAGAATCTGAAAACCCACGCTTTGATAAAATCAAGCGTTCAATCTCCAAGCAGTCAGTTGGAGGGAAACCAGATTCGGATGTTCGAATGGACCTTGAACAAGAAGGTCCTGTCTCAAAGGTAGCTTCCATGGTGGAGCCGATGACATATTCACCAGGTCTGCATACCAAGTCCTGCGTGGCCACGCAGGAGCTATCAAGATCACCGAAGCCCTCTCCTGTTTGATCCTGGCTACCAGCCTGGGAATGAGAGGAAACGGTGGGAATACATAAGCTAGGTTGAAGGTCCAAGGTGCTACTAGTGCATCTACTAGAGTCGCCTTGGGATCCCTGGATCTGGACCCGTAACAAGGAACCTTGAAGTTCTGACGAGAGGCCATCAGATCCATGTCTGGAATGCCCCATAATCGAGTTATTTGGGCAAAGATTTCCGGATGGAGTTCCCACTCCCCCGGATGGAATGTCTGACGACTCAGAAAATCCGCTTCCCAATTTTCCACTCCTGGGATGTGGATTGCAGACAAGTGGCAGGAGTGATCCTCCGCCCATTGAATTATCTTGGTCACTTCCTCCATCGCCAGGGAACTCCTTGTTCCCCCCTGATGGTTGATATATGCAACTGTCGTCATGTTGTCTGATTGAAACCTTATGAATTTGGCCTTTGCTAGATGAGGCCAAGCTTTGAGAGCATTGAATATCGCTCTCAGTTCCAGAATGTTTATCGGGAGAAGAGATTCTTCCCGAGACCATAGACCCTGAGCTTTCAGGGGTTCCCAGACCGCGCCCCAGCCCACCAGACTGGCGTCGGTCGTGACAATGACCCACTCTGGTCTGCGGAAGCTCATTCCCTGTGACAGGTTGTCCAGGATCAGCCACCAACGGAGTGAATCTCTGGTCCTTTGATCTACTTGAATCGTCGGAGACAAGTCTGTATAATCCCCATTCCACTGTCTGAGCATGCACAGTTGTAATGGTCTTAGATGAATTCGTGCAAAAGGAACTATGTCCATTGCTGCAACCATCAATCCTATTACTTCCATGCACTGCGCTATGGAAGGACGAAGAACAGAATGAAGTACTTGACAAGAGCTTAGAAGTTTTGATTTTCTGACCTCTGTCAGAAAAATCCTCATTTCTAAGGAGTCTATTATTGTTCCCAAGAAGGGAACTCTTGTTGACGGGGAAAGAGAACTTTTTTCTATGTTCACTTTCCATCCGTGAGATCTGAGAAAGGCTAGGACGATGTCCGTATGAGCCTTTGCTTTTGACAGAGACGACGCTTGAATCAGGATGTCGTCCAAGTACGGTACTACTGCAATGCCCCTTGGTCTTAGAACCGCTAGAAGGGACCCTAGTACCTTTGTGAAAATTCTCGGAGCAGTGGCTAATCCGAATGGAAGTGCCACAAACTGGTAATGCTTGTCTAGAAAAGCGAACCTTAGGAACTGATGATGTTCCTTGTGGATAGGAATATGTAGGTACGCATCCTTTAAATCCACCGTGGTCATAAATTGACCTTCCTGGATGGTAGGAAGGATCGTTCGAATGGTTTCCATTTTGAACGATGGAACCCTGAGAAATTTGTTTAGGATCTTGAGATCTAAAATTGGTCTGAATGTTCCCTCTTTTTTGGGAACTATGAACAGGTTGGAGTAAAACCCCATCCCTTGTTCTCCTATTGGAACTGGATGAATTACTCCCATCTTTAACAGGTCTTCTACACAATGTAAGAATGTCTGTCTTTTTATTTGGTTTGAAGATAATTGAGACCTGTGGAACCTTCCCCTTGGGGGTAGTTCCTTGAATTCCAGGAGATAACCTTGAGAAACTATTTCTAGTGCCCAAGGATCCTTAACATCTCTTGCCCAGGCCTGAGCAAAGAGAGAAAGTCTGCCCCCCACCAGATCCGGTCCCGGATCGGGGGCCATCCCTTCATGCTGTTTTGGTAGCAGTGGCAGGCTTCTTGGCCTGCTTACCCTTGTTCCAGCCTTGCATCGGTCTCCAGGCTGGTTTGGGTTGAGAAGTATTACCCTCTTGCTTAGAGGGTGTAGAAGTAGAGGCTGGTCCGTTTCTGTGAAAGGGACGAAAATTAGGCTTATTTCTAGCCTTAAAAGACCTATCCTGAGGAAGGGCGTGACCCTTTCCCCCCGGTGATGTCTGAAATAATCTCTTTCAAATCAGGACCAAACAGTGTTTTACCCTTGAAAGGGATGTTAAGCAATTTTGTCTTGGAAGACACATCCGCTGACCAAGACTTTAGCCAAAGCGCTCTGCGCGCCACGATAGCAAACCCTGAATTTTTCGCCGCTAATCTAGCTAATTGCAAAGCGGCATCTAGAATAAAAGAGTTAGCCAATTTAAGTGCTTGAACTCTGTCCATAACCTCCTCATACGAAGATTCTTTATTGAGCGACTTTTCTAGTTCTTCGAACCAGAAACACGCTGCCGTAGTGACAGGAACAATGCATGAAATTGGTTGTAGAAGGTAACCTTGCTGAACAAACATCTTTTTAAGCAAACCCTCCAATTTTTTATCCATAGGATCTTTGAAAGCACAACTATCTTCTATGGGAATAGTAGTGCGTTTGTTTAGAGTAGAGACCGCCCCCTCGACCTTAGGGACTGTCTGCCATAAGTCCTTTCTGGGGTCGACTATAGGAAATAATTTCTTAAATATAGGGGGAGGAACAAAAGGTATGCCGGGCCTTTCCCATTCCTTATTTACTATGTCCCCCACCCGCTTGGGTATAGGAAAAGCATCGGGGGGCACCGGAACCTCTAGGAACTTGTCCATCTTACATAATTTCTCTGGAATGACCAAATTGTCACAATCATCCAGAGTAGATAATACCTCCTTAAGCAGTGCGCGGAGATGTTCTAATTTAAATTTAAATGTTACAACATCAGGTTCAGCTTGTTGAGAAATTTTTCCTGAATCTGAAATTTTTCCCTCAGACAAAACCTCCCTCCTGGCCCCTTCAGATTGGTGTGAGGGTATGTCAGAAACGTTATCATCAACGTCCTCTTGCTCTTCAGTGTTTAAAACAGAGCAATCGCGCTTTCTCTGATAAGTAGGCATTTTAGATAAAATATTTGCAATAGAATTATCCATAACAGCCGTTAATTGTTGCATGGTAATAAGTATTGGCGCACTAGATGTACTAGGGGCCTCTTGTGTGGGCAAAACTGGTGTAGACACAGAAGGGGATGATGCAGTACCATGCTTACTCCCCTCATCTGAAGAATCATCCTGGGCAATATTATTATCTGTGGCATCATTGTCCCTACTTTGTTTGGACACTATGTCACAATTATCACATATATTTAAATGGGGAGACACATTGGCTTTCATACATATAGAAGATCGCTTATCTGATGGTTCAGACATGTTAAACAGGCTTAAACTTGTCAACAAAGCCCAAAAAACGTTTTAAAATAAAACCGTTACTGTCACTTTAAATTTTAAACAGAACACACTTTATTACTGAATATGCGAAAAAGCATGAAGCAATTGTTCAAAATTCACCAAAATTTCACCACAGTGTCTTAAAGCCTTAAAAGTATTGCACACCAAATTTGAAAACTTTAACCCTTAAAATAACGGAACCGGAGCCGTTTTTACATTTAACCCCTTTACAGTCCCAGGTATCTGCTTTGCTGAGACCCAACCAAGTCCAGAGGGGAATACGATACCAAATGACGCCTTCTATAAGCTTTATCAGTGGTTCTTAGCTCCTCACACATGCATCTGCATGCCTTGCTTTCCAAAAACTGCGCATTAGTGGCGCGAAAATGAGGCTCTGCCTATGACTAGAGAAGGCCCCCATCTGAAAAAGGTGTCCATACAGTGCCTGCCGTTTTTTAACAACAAACCCCAAGATTATAATAACTATAAAGAGTTATAATCTGCCAAATATGCTAGCAAAGTAATCGTTTTAGCCCAGAAAAATGTCTACCAGTTTTTTAAGCCCTTATAAAGCCCTTTATTCTTTTACTTAATCTAAGAAAATGGCTTACCGGTCCCCATAGGGAAAATGACAGCCTTCCAGCATTACAAAGTCTTGTTAGAAATGTGGCCAGTCATACCTCAGGCAGAAAAGTCTGCCAACTGCTTCCCCCAACTGAAGTTACTTCATCTCAACAGTCCTGTGTGGAAACAGCAATCGATTTTAGTAACGTTTGCTAAAATCATCTTCCTCTTACAAACAGAAATCTTCTTCTCTTTTCTGTTTCAGAGTAAATAGTACATACCAGCACTATTTTAAAATAACAAACACTTGATTGAAGAATAAAAACTACATTTAAACACCAAAAAACTCTTAGCCATCTCCGTGGAGATGTTGCCTGTGCAACGGCAAAGAGAATGACTGGGGTAGGCGGAGCCTAGGAGGGATCATGTGACCAGCTTTGCTGGGCTCTTTGCCATTTCCTGTTGGGGAAGAGAATATCCCACAAGTAAGGATGACGCCGTGGACCGGACACACCTATGTTGGAGAAAGATAGATAACGCCTTTACTACCCATTCCCCAGCTTTGCACAACCAACATTGTTATATTAATATAATTTATAACATTTAAACCTCTAAATTTCTGCCTGTTTCAAAGGCACTATTGGCAGCCTCTTAATCACATGCTTTTGTATTTCCTTTTCACAACAGGAGACTGATAGTTCATGTGGGCCATATAGATAACAGTGTGCTCACAGCCGGGAAGTTATTTAAGAGTTAGCACAACACTGTACTAAATGCAAGTCAATAGATTATAAATAGTCACAGTCATGTCATCAGGGGGCTGTCAGAAGAGGCTTAGATACAAGGTAATCACAGAGGTAAAAAGTGTATTAATATAACTGTGTTGGTTGTGCAAAACTAGGGAATGGGTGATAAAAGGGATTATCTATCAATTAAAACAATATAAATTATATTGTAAACTGTTTCTTTAAACTTTCATGATTCCCCTTAGTGCCGACTCCCACAACCTTATGCATGCAAGGAAAAGTGTGGGTCAGTCAGAGGGTTGGGCTATGTGTCATTCTCTCAAAGCCCCTGCCAAGTGCTAGCGAAGGAAAACATAATTTATGCTTACCTGATAAATTTATTTCTCTTGTAGTGTGTTCAGTCCACGGGTCATCCATTACTTATGGGATATATTCTCCTTCCCAACAGGAAGTTGCAAGAGGATAACCCAAGCAGAGCTGCTATATAGCTCCTCCCCTCACATGTCATATCCAGTCATTCGACCGAAACAAGACGAGAAAGGAGAAACTATAAGGTGCAGTGGTGACTGGAGTTATAATTTTAAAATTTAGAACCTGCCTTAAAAAGACAGGGCGGGCCGTGGACTGAACACACTACAAGAGAAATAAATTTATCAGGTAAGCATAAATTATGTTTTCTCTTGTTAAGTGTGTTCAGTCCACGGGTCATCCATTACTTATGGGATACCCATACCAAAGCTAAGTACACGGATGATGGGAGGGACAAGGCAGGAACATTAAACAGAAGGAACCACTGCCTGTAGAACCTTTCTCCCAAAACCAGCCTCCGAAGACGCGAAAGTGTCAAATTTGTAAAATTTGGAAAAAGTATGAAGTGAAGACCAAGTTGCAGCCTTGCAAATCTGTTCAACAGAGGCCTCATTCTTAAAGGCCCAGGTGGAAGCCACAGCTCTAGTGGAATGAGCTGTAATTCTTTCAGGAGGCTGCTGTCCAGCAGTCTCATAGGCTAAACGTATTATGCTACGAAGCCAAAAAGAGAGAGAGGTAGCCGAAGCCTGTTGACCTCTCCTCTGTCCAGAGTAAACGACAAACAGAGAAGAAGTTTGTCTAAAATCTTTAGTTGCCTGTAAGTAGAACTTCAGAGCACGGACCACGTCTAGATTATGCAAAAGACGTTCCTTCTTTGAAGAAGGATTAGGACATAATGATGGAACAACAATCTCTTGATTGATATTCCTGTTAGAAACAACCTTAGGTAAAAACCCAGGTTTAGTACGCAGTACTACCTTGTCTGAATGAAAGATCAGATAAGGAGAATCACAATGTAAGGCAGATAACTCAGAGACTCTTCGAGCCGAGGAAATAGCCATCAAAAACAAAACTTTCCAAGATAAAAGCTTAATATCAATGGAACGAAGGGGTTCAAACGGAACACCCTGAAAAACTTTAAGAACCAAGTTTAAGCTCCACGGAGGAGCAACAGCTTTAAACACAGGCTTAATTCTAGCCAAAGCCTGACAAAAGGCCTGGACGTCTGGATTCTCTGCCAGACATTTGTGTAAAAGAATAGACAGAGCTGAAATCTGTCCCTTTAGCGAACTAGCAGATAAACCCTTTTCTAAACCCTCTTGTAGAAAAGCCAATATCCTAGGAATCCTAACCTTACTCCATGAGTAACTCTTGGATTCGCACCAATATAAATATTTACGCCATATCTTATGGTAAATTTTTCTGGTCACAGGTTTCCGAGCCTGTATTAATGTATCAATAACCGAATCCGAAAACCCACGCTTAGATAGAATCAAGCGTTCAATTTCCAGGCAGTCAGCCTCAGAGAAATTAAGTTTTACATGGTTGAAAGGACCCTGAATTAGAAGGTCCTGCCTCAGAGGAAGAGACCATGGTGGACAGGACGACATGTCCACTAGGTCTGCATACCAGGTCCTGCGTGGCCACGCAGGCGCTATCAGAATTACCGATGCCCTCTCCTGTTTGATCCTGGCAATCAGTCGAGGTAGCAACGGAAATGGTGGAAACACATAAGCTATGTTGAAAACCCAAGGGGCTGCTAATGCATCTACCAGCACCGCTCCTGGGTCCCTGGACCTGGATCCGTAACAAGGAAGCTTCGCGTTCTGGCGAGATGCCCTGAGATCCAGATCCGGTTTGCCCCAACGACGAATCAGTTGAGCAAATACCTCCGGGTGAAGTTCCCACTCTCCCGGATGAAAAGTCTGGCGACTTAGGAAATCCGCCTCCCAGTTCTCTACGCCTGGGATGTAAATCGCTGACAGGTGGCAAGAGTGAGACTCTGCCCAGCGAATTATCTTCGAGACTTCCAACATCGCTAGGGAACTCCTGGTTCCCCCTTGATGATTGATGTAAGCCACAGTCGTGATATTGTCCGACTGAAATCTGATGAACCTCAGTCTTGCTAACTGAGGCCAAGCTAGAAGAGCATTGAATATTGCTCTTAATTCTAGAATGTTTATTGGAAGGAGTTTCTCCTCCTGAGTCCACGATCCCTGAGCCTTCAGGGAATTCCAGACTGCTCCCCAGCCTAGAAGGCTGGCATCCGTTGTTACAATCGTCCAATCTGGTCTGCGAAAGGTCATTCCTTTGGACAGATGAACCGGTGACAACCACCAGAGAAGAGAATCTCTGGTCTCCTGGTCCAGATTTAGCAAAGGGGACAGATCTGAGTAATCCCCGTTCCATTGACTGAGCATGCATAGTTGCAGCGGTCTGAGATGCAGGCGCGCAAATGGCACTATGTCCATTGCCGCGACCATTAAGCCGATTACCTCCATGCACTGAGCTACTGATGGGCTTGGAACGGAATGAAGGACACGGCAAGCATTGAGAATCTTTGATAAGCTGGACTCCGTCAGGTAAATCTTCATCTCTACAGAATCTATAAGAGTCCCTAGAAAAGGAACCCTTGTGAGTGGTAACAGAGAACTCTTTTCCACGTTCACTTTCCACCCATGCAACCTCAGAAATGCAAGAACTATCTCTGTATGAGACTTTGCATTCTGAAAACTTGACGCTTGTATCAGAATGTCGTCTAGGTACGGAGCCACCGCTATGCCTCGTGGTCTTAGTACCGCCAGAAGTGAGCCCAGAACCTTCGTAAAAATTATCGGGGCCGTGGCTAACCCGAAGGGAAGAGCCACAAACTGGTAATGCCTGTCTAGAAAGGCAAACCTTAGGTACCGATAATGATCTTTGTGAATCGGTATGTGAAGGTAAGCATCCTTTAAGTCCACTGTGGTCATATATTGACCCTCTTGGATTATGGGTAGGATGGTTCGAATGGTTTCCATCTTGAACGATGGTACCCTTAGGAATTTGTTTAAGATCTTTAAGTCCAAGATTGGTCTGAAGGTTCACTCTTTTTTGGGAACCACAAATAGATTTGAGTAAAATCCTTGTCCCTGTTCCGATCGCGGAACTGAGTGGATCACTCCCATGATTAAGAGGTCTTGTACACATTGTAGAAATGCCTCTCTCTTTACTAGGTTTGTTGATAACCTCGAAAGATGGAACCTCCCTTGTGGAGGAGAGGTTTTGAAATCCAGAAGGTATCCCTGAGATATAATCTTCAACGTCCAGGGATCCTGCACATCTCTTGCCCAAGCCTGGGCGAAGAGAGAAAGTCTGCCGCCCACTAAATCCGTCTCCGGATAGGGGGCCCTGTCTTCATGCTGTCTTAGGGGCGGAAGTAGGCTTTCTGGCCTGCTTGCCCTTGTTCCATGACTGGTTGCCTTTCCAACCCTGTCTGTAACGAGCAGTAGTTCCTTCCTGTTTTGGAGCGGAGGAAGTTGATGCTGCTCCTGCCTTGAAGTTACGAAAGGCACGAAAATTAGACTGTTTGGCCTTTGGTTTGGCCCTGTCCTGAGGAAGGGCGTGGCCCTTACCTCCCGTAATGTCAGCAATAATTTCCTTCAAGCCGGGCCCGAATAAGGTCTGCCCTTTGAAAGGAATGTTAAGTAGCTTAGACTTGGAAGTTACATCCGCTGACCAGGATTTAAGCCAGAGCGCTCTGCGCGCCTGTATGGCGAATCCGGAATTTTTAGCCGTAAGTTTGGTTAGATGTACTACGGCATCTGAAACAAACGCATTACCTTGCTTAAGGGTTCTAACTTTGCTCAAAGCCTCATCCAATGGCTCTGTGCGAATCGCCTCTTCCAGAGACTCAAACCAGAATGCCGCTGCAGCCGTGACAGGCGCAATGCATGCAAGAGGCTGCAAAATAAAACCCTGTTGAACAAAAATTTTCTTAAGATAACCCTCTAATTTTTTATCCATTGGATCTGAGAAAGCACAGCTATCCTCCACCGGGATAGTGGTACGCTTGGCTAAAGTAGAAACTGCTCCCTCCACCTTAGGGACCGTCTGCCATAAGTCTCGTGTGGTGGCGTCTATAGGAAACATTTTTCTGAATATCGGGGGAGGGGAAAAAGGCACACCGGGTCTATCCCACTCCTTACTAATAATTTCTGTAAGTCTTTTTGGTATAGGAAAGACGTCAGTACACACCGGTACCGCATAGTATCTGTCCAACCTACATAATTTCTCTGGGATTGCCACCGTGTCGCAATCATTCAGAGCCGCTAATACCTCCCCTAGTAACACACGGAGGTTCTCAAGCTTAAATTTAAAATTAGAAATTTCTGAATCCGGTCTCCCCGGATCAGAACCGTCACCGACAGAATGAAGCTCACCGACCTCATGTTCTGCAAATTGTGACGCAGTATCAGACATGGCTCTCGTGTCATCAGCGCGCTCGGTCCTTAACCCAGAGCTATCGCGCTTGCCCCTTAATTCGGGCATATTATATAATACTTCTTTCATAACATTAGCCATATCATGTAAAGTGATTTGTAAGGGCCTAGATGTACTTGGCGTCTCAATCCTACGCATCTCCCGAGCGGGAGACGCAGGTACTGACACGTGAGGAGAGTTAGGCGGCATAACTTCCCCCTCGTTGTCTGGTGATAGTTTCTCTATCGGTACAGATTGACTTTTATTCAAAGCAATATCAATACAATTGATACACATCGTTCTATTGGGCTCCACATTGGCTTTTGAACATGATGAACAAACAGTTTCCTCTGAATCAGACATGTTTAAACAGACTTAGCAATGAAACTAGCAAGCTTGGAAATCACTTTCAATAAGTTTACAAGCAATATAAAAAACGCTGCAGCGCTTCAAAAATACAGATATAATTAAACAATTCTTAACAAGAAGTGTAATATTAGCAGAGGATTGCACCCATTAGCAAAAGGATGATTAACCCCTCAATACCCAAAACGGATAAAACGGATATCAATTAAGATTTAACGCTTTTAATCACAGTCAAGCACACTGTCACAGATCTGCTGTGACTGATTACCTCCCTCAAAAATGAATTTTGCAGACCCCTGAGCTCTCTAGAGACGTCCTGGATCAAGGAGGAAGAAGCAGAAAGACTGTGCTAGAATTATAACTGCGCAACAAGGCGCTAAAACAAGGTCCCTCCCACTCCTATCACAACAGTGAGAGCCCTGATATAACGGTTTCCATGCAGAAAATATATGTTAGCCATG
Organism: Bombina bombina; assembly: GCF_027579735.1. Taxonomy (NCBI): domain Eukaryota; kingdom Metazoa; phylum Chordata; class Amphibia; order Anura; family Bombinatoridae; genus Bombina; species Bombina bombina. Next base: position 95,879,057 of record NC_069509.1, read on the forward strand.
TGGAAAAAAATCATGCCCAAAGAGATTTATCACCAAAGTACCTCACAAAAACGAATAACATGCCAGTAAACGTTTTATTAAAAAACAACATTTTCCAATGTCATGCAAAGTTATCACTAAGCCTGCTACCAGTCGCTACCACTGCAGATAAGGCTTAAGTATTATTTCAGTTTTAACAGTATTTTCTCAGTCAAATTCTAGTCCCTAGAAAATAACTTGACTGCGCATACATTTATCAGCCTGATACCAGTTGCCACTACTGCATTTAAGGCTGTACTTACATCATACGGTAACAGCAGTATTTTCTTAGTCAATTCCATTCCCAGAAAATAATGTACTGCACATACCTCATTTGCGGAGGACCCCGCATGCTATTCCCAGTTTCTGAAGTTACCCCACTCCTCAGAATGTCGAGAACAGCCAGTGGATCTTAGTTACGCCTGCTAAGATCATAGAAAAAAAAACGCAGGCAGTTTCTTCTTCCAAATACTGCCTGAGATAGAAAAACAGCACACTCCGGTGCCATTTAAAATAACAAACTTTTGATTGAAGAATAGTTAAGTAAAAACTCCAGCTCCTCTCGCGACCTCCTTCTTTGTTGAGGGTTGCAAGAGAATGACTGGATATGACATGTGAGGGGAGGAGCTATATAGCAGCTCTGCTTGGGTGATCCTCTTGCAACTTCCTGTTGGGAAGGAGAATATATCCCATAAGTAATGGATGACCCGTGGACTGAACACACTTAACAAGAGAAATGCAGTTACAACCAACACAGATACAACTAAGCTTTGTAGAAAAAACAAAAACAACTGAATTGTTGGCAGTGGGCTGCACCTTCCTTATCTGTGTTGACAGATTGACACAGAGGTGATGGGGAAGGAGGGATATTGAGGGCGATTTGCCACCCTGCCTGGCCTCATGTGCCTCTTCTGCAGTATGAGATTAGAAAAAGAAGGATAGATCTAGGTCAACGAGGCAAAAAATGTCATGATTTCCTTAAAAGGACATTAAACACGTTTGTGTAAAATTTTGCTTGTCCCACACTAGCTACGGATGCAAAAAGGAAAGACAACTGTAACCAAGGTAAACTGCAAACCAAATATCTGGTATAGCCAAAACAACTATTGAGGTGAACCATTTTGTGCTGCAGTATTTGTGTTGTAAGAATGCACTTAAATTCCATCTAAAAACATATTCAACATTAGTAGGGATACAAAAAATAATGTTAAGTTTACTGTTTTATTATCGGTTAGTAGAGTGCCAACAGATTCCGCAGCGCTATATCTAGATCTGAGGCATCAGAGGACAGACGGTTGAACAGGAAAGAAAGACACAGTAAATAATTATTGACTTTCACCTTTTTATTAAAGTACATTTTCTATGCCACAATAATATCTTTGCTTTCGTTTACTAATGGAGGAGTAGGAGAAAGTAATTACCGTGAGTCCACTGGTAGCGACTTCAGGCAAGGTCATGGTAGCTGGAGTGGTGAGGCGATTTCGGGCACGTGTTAACTGCAGCATTACGGCATCCATCAGCTGAAAACACAAGAGAGACAGAAGATTCTAGTAACACACTTGGCAAATCAAGCAATAAAGCATTTAGGATGCAATACACTTAAAAAAAATAAAGGGGGGGGGGGACATATACTGACAGGATGATGCTGTGTAATCTTTTAACTGAGATTCCAGCTCCAGATAATGAATTAGTGATATATAGATCTATACGTGTGTGTGTGCATGTGTATAAATATATATATTTATATACACACACAAATGTGTGTGTGTGTGTGTGTGGTGAGTATATATAATTTCTAGGTGGCTTTCTGGTTTATACAGTTGCAAGAAAAAGTATGTGAACCCTTTGGAATGATATGGATTTCTGCACAAATTGGTCATAAAATGTGATCTGATCATCATCTAAGTCACAACAATAGACAATCACAGTCTGCTTAAACTAATAACACACAAAGAATGAAATGTTGCCATGTTTTTATTGAACACACCATGTAAACATTCACAGTGCAGGTGGAAAAAGTATGTGAACCCCTAGACTAATGACATCTCCAAGAGCTAATTGGAGTGAGATGTCAGCCAACTGGATTCCAATCAATGAGATGAGATTGGAGGTGTTGGTTACAGCTGTCCTGCCCTATAAAAAACACATACCAGTTCTGGGTTTGCTTTTCACAAGAAGCATTGCCTGATGTGAATGATGCCTTGAACAAAAGAGCTCTCAGAAGACCTACGATTAAGAATTGTTGACTTGCATAAAGCTGGAAAGGGTTATAAAAGTATCTCCAAAAGCCTTGCTGTTTATCAGTCCACGGTAAGACAAATTGTCTCTAAATGGAGAAAGTTCAGCACTGCTGCTACTCTCCCTAGAAGTGGCCGTCCTGTAAAGATGACTGCAAGAGCACAGTGCAGACTGCTCAATGAGGTGAAGAAGAATCCTAGAGTGTCAGCTAAAGACTTACAAAAGTCACTGGCAAATGCTAACATCCCTGTTAGCGAATCTACAATACGTAAAACACTAAACAAGAATGGATTTCATGGGAGGATACCACAGAGGAAGCCACTGCTGTCCAAACAAAATATTGCTGCACGTTTACAGTTTGCACAAGAGCACCTGGATGTTCCACAGCAGTACTGGCAAAATATTCTGTGGACGGATGAAACCAAAGTTGAGTTGTTTGGAAGAAACACACAACGCTATGTGTGGTGAAAAAGAGGCACAGCACACCAACATCAAAACCTCATCCCAACTGTGAAGTATGGTGGTGGGGGCATCATGGTTTGGGGCTGCTTTGCTGCGTCAGGGCCTGGACGGATTGCTATCATCGATGGAAAAATTAATTCCCAAGTTTATCAAGACATTTTGCAGGAGAACTTAATGCCATCTGTGTACCAGCTGAAGCTCAACAGAAGATGGGTGTTGCAACAGGACAATGACCCAAAGCATACAAGTAAATCAACAGAATGGCTTAAACAGAAGAAAATACGCCTTCTAAAGTGGCCCAGTCAGAGTCCTGACCTCAACCCGATTGAGATGCTGTGGCATGACCTCAAGAAAGCGATTCACACCAGATATCCCAAGAATATTGCTGAACTGAAACTGTTCTGTAAAGAGGAATGGTCAAGAATTACTCCTGACCGTTGTGCATGTCTGATCTGAAACTACAGGAAACGTTTGGTTGAAGTTATTGCTGACAAAGGAGGTTCAACCAGTTATTAAATCCAAGGGTTCACATACTTTTTCCACCTGCACTGTGAATGTTTACTTGGTGTGTTCAATAAAAACATGGCAACATTTCATTCTTTGTGTGTTATTAGTTTAAGCAGACTGTGATTGTCTATTGCTGTGACTTAGATGATGATCAGATCACATTTTATGACCAATTTGTGCAGAAATCCATATCATTCCAAAGGGTTCACATACTTTTTCTTGCAACTGTATATTTTCAACAGGGGCCGTGACCTCAAGACGTATAAAGTTATTTTGGTGCATGTATATGCATATACTTCCTATTACTATCTTGCAAGGGGAAGGCAAATTACAGTTCTGTTATTCATTTTTAATAGAACAGTAAAGTCAAAATTTAACTTGTGTAGTTTTCTTTTTTTCCAATTTAGTTCTATTATCAAATTTGCTTTGTTTGTATCAATTTATGCTCTACAATTAAGAGAACAAAAACAATTTGATAATATAAGTAAACTATAAAGTTTTTGTTTTTTTAATTAATAATTTGCGTGCTCTAGCTGAATCGTGAAAGTTAAATTTTTACTTCATTGTCTCTCTTAAAAAAAAAACAAGAACAAAAACAGTATAACATGAAAGACAAAAGCGCAAAAAGAGGGGATTCAAGCATAATTGGTAAAAAAGTGCTGTATTGCACAAACAGACTTCTACTCACCAGAGTTAGTATGAAAATAAGCCTTTATTGATACATTCTTTAAAACAATACTCTGTGTCCCAAGTACAAACAGTCCGTTTCCCAAGGTAATTAGCAGCTGGAAGTTCTTATATGCAGGACACAACCTGCGGCGGGCGTAGTCGGCTTGCCCACCCTCAGCTGGTTACTCTGAGGTTGCGGAGACTTGGGACCGGTGGTAGATTAACCCCAACGCGTTTCCCCCGGTATTCGCCGGGCTTTCTCAAGGGGATCTGGATAAGCACAAACGGATGTCGGGCTTCTATGTAATTCACACTTAAATACCCGTATGTTTAAAGTTAATACGCCCACTCTGGAGGCTTGATGTTTATCTCTGCATTCCATTGGTTAGTTTTACCGGTACATTTTAAAACCACATACAATGTCAGTTAATAATATGATTCATGCATATTTCTTAACCAAGATAAGAATTACATTGATGCTCAGTATATACGGTTGTTGTATGAAACTATTAACTAATTTAAACGCACCTTAGCTTTTATATAAAGAGTTTTTTTCCCCCTTTTCCCCGTGCATTCTCATTATTGTTGAAACATTTATGGTGGTATTGTGCAACCTCAGATTTTAAGTTGGTATTCTATTTGCATGATATCTTAAAAGGAACATATATATAAAAAAAATTCATAAACAATTCCCACAGGATTATACACATTAAAATTTACAATTACATACAAAATGTTTTTTAGAACTATAAAAACAAATCAATTAATTTAAAATATTAAAAATACATTTCTGCTAACACTACACGATTTTTTTTTTGTTTCATGACAACAAAACAAATATCTGACTGAGGCTTCCGGTAGGAGGAGCAAGAAGGTGCAGCAGCTCTGCACAGAATGCTCGCTTGACTGTGGCGAATACACCACGCCGATACGCTAACTGCCTTAGGCTGGGGAAATTCATATCCTAGCCAGGCCGGAGGGACTACACTCTCTGTCGGCGTTAGGAAGCCTTGTGGGGCTAGTGCCGCTTTGCCTCTGCGTTATTGCCAGCTGTGAGAAAGGAAACAGAGGTTCTGCACCCATGCCAAGAGTCTGAACGGCGGGTCTGTGAACCAAGGGGGAGCGGAGTGCCTGTCCCGGCTCTAGGCGGTACAAAACCAAAGCGGGGCACGGTGAAGACGGGCTCTCGGAGAGGATCGCCAAAGGCACACTATCTACTTAATTGCCGGCTGAGTGCGATGTGGTAAAGCGGCCCGGAAGAGAACTCTCTGCAAATCACGCTGAACTGCCCGGGACGAGTATACCCTGGGAGAGACAGAACGGGTCCCGGAAAGCCTTGACAACTTCTATCGGATGTGATAGGAGGTGACGGATGGTAGTGTTAACCGTGTGAGGAAACCTGGTACTACAATCCACACCTATCACCTTCACCTCGGCTGCTGTACCCTGGAGAGAAACCGCCCCTGCGCTTGTATGTAAGTCCCGGTTTCGGCTACTGGGTGAAGGTAAGCGGAAAGAGGGGCGGAAGGGACAGTATTGACCTGGGGTTTACCATCATACTAACATATTACTTGAAGGCTTGGACTAGAAATAGCCCGGAGTAATACCAATATCCCGCTTGCCCTGAGCTCATTACTAACCTCAAGATAAAACTAGAGTGAGGATTGGGGCTTTTGGGCTGCTATACTGCTTAAGAATCTGGGCCTACACCGCATCAGTGGCGTCTGCTGCAGGGGGAAAAACAACTGTGTGCATACTCAAAACTCTGGTTATGTCATCTGTGATTCCTATTTTTCACTGGGGCACTAATTTGTGAGAAACCTTGCCGTAGGACTGATAGTAAACCACTGTTGTGACCGAGTCTCTGAGATGGCTGGTGAAGCAGCGTGCATCTGAACTAAGACTTTTCCCCTGCTAAAGAGAAGATAGTTCACATTCTGCTACCTAATCTGCCCTATACTAAGGTGTTAACCTACTGATGCTGTCACCCAGCAGGAACAATTGATAACTGGACGACCTTGCTAACACACTTAGTTTTAGGTAGCAGAGGATTCATGTTAACCTGGCTGCAGGCTGTTTGTTTCTTATTTGTTGCCTTTTAATGCAGCTAGCGATACCGCATGTAAACATTTTCTGTGGCTATGTGCTCAGCCTTTAATTGTTATTGTCTGAGTGTGGGCAAAGTGCTCCGCTTTGTATTTCCTATCTGTTTTTCTCCCTTTAGGGTTACAGACTGTGTCTTGAGTTAGCAAAGAAGGTATTTGCATCATAATAGATGGAAGCTTGAATGATATTGTAGGGAAATATTCTCTTTTTTTTTTTTTTTCCTTTTTGTTCTTTTTTGTCTTTCTTTTTTTTTTCTTTTTTTCTTTTTGCTCTGTTTATTAAAGCGACCTCCAATCTTCAGTGGCTGAGTGCTGATAAAAGTGCTCTCCTGCTAACTGTTCTCTCTCCTTAGAGGGTCATAAACTGTGTGCTGAAATAGTAAAAAGGTCACTTCTAAAAGAAAAAGAAGAAGGGAAGGGAAGAGGAGGGAGGAGAAGGAAAAAAAAAAAAAAAAGAAATATACACATATTCTGAGGCTATAAATGTTTTGATGGCTAGCCTGACATATCCACACACCAACTTTGGTGCGTAAGTCACTTATAAACTAGCTGCTGAATTTCAAACTGGTTAAATTGATAAACTTTTTTGGTTCCTAGACTTCACTGAGCAGGCACTATCACATGTTCACGGGGCTACTCCCTAGTATATATGGCTTGGACCACAGTGTCACCCTCTTCACTGTGATAATAGTAACTTCTTGCACTTTCTCCCTCACCCCTGGTCACTTCCCACCCCTTTTTTTTTTTTTTTTTTCTTCCATCACTTTTTATGAGTAGAATTTATGGATAAATATTTATCCCCTAAACCTCACACAATGCCTGCAAAAGTGAAAGACAGGAAACCAAGAAACAGTTTAGATGCCAACCCAGACTCTAGGGCTGAGATGAATGCTCTTAACATAAATAAATCAGATATTGAAGAAATTTCGAAACAAGTAACACAATCATTACTACCCCAATTTGATCTGATTAAAACGGAGATTAATACCCTGGTCTCAGATATGAAGAATTTTTCCTCAAGGTTGTTGGATGCGGAAACTAGAATATCTGAGATCGAGGACACTACGTTTAAATCAGAGCAAATAATTCAACAACATAACAGTAAACTAAACTATCTCAGTGATAAAATTGAAGATCTAGAAGATAGATCGCGTCGCAATAATTTGAGAATTATTGGCTTACCAGAAACCTCTAGCTATCAAGATTTAATTCATTTTGCTGATACAATATTGCCAAAAGTGCTTGGAATACAAAAGCAAAACATTCAGGTAGAAAGGGCACACAGAGTTGGCAATGTAAAAAGCTTATCAGACAACATGACACAGAAACGCCCCATAGTTGTGAAATATCTTAACTTTCAAGACAAGATCGCTATTCTTAGAGCCTATAGGAAATTACAGCAGCTAGAAATAGAATCCTGCTGTTCCAGGACTTTTCTTTCCAGACAGCCAGCAAACGAAAAGCCATGGCGCCCTACTGCACCATGCTTATTAATGGTGGACTCTCGGCCAGGCTACTATACCCAGCTAGAATTAAACTCTTTGTGGATAATGAGTTAATTCTACTAGATACGCCCCAGGAGGCCAAGACTTTTATAGATAAACATAAAATCGACCAACGGGCCGTTGTTAAGGAATAGGGCTTTAGGTTCCATGACCCGTGTTTTAATATATATTACCACTAGCTGGCAATGACTCGAGGGTATATGGGTGCCTTTTATTTGTCACTTTCACATATTTCACGTTTATCATGTTTTTTTGGGTGTAACGCATCAGGCAAGAATTATGCTGATGGAACTTAAATATAAGTTTATATTAGATAAGGATGTGACTAAGTTAAGGTCAACAACATGTTGGGTAATGGCATTCGGGGGTGGGGGTGGGGATGGCCGGTGGAGGGTCCCCTCTCTTATTCATTTACTGCTTCTTCCCTTCTACCTTTTTTTTCTTTCTTTTTTTTTTTTTTCTCTCTCTCTTCGGTGGCGTTGGACGTCTCCCAACTATTCTTGCTTAAAGTAAAATACCACAGTTGAAGGTTATATCTTGGAATGTTGGGGGCATCACTAGCCCGATAAAAAGAAAGAGAATTCTAAACTACATTAAAAAACAGAAAGCGGATCTAAGTTTATTACAGGAAACCCACCTTACAGATAGGGAACATAGAAAATTACAGGCTAATTGGCTGCAGGAAGTGATTTTCACTCCCTGCGCATCACGTAAAAGGGGGGTAGCAATTCTTGTAAAAAAAGGGATAGATCTAAAAATTATAGCACAGGAACTAGACCCCAATGAGCGTTTTATTATCTTAAAAATAAAGATGGGTTTCCACATTTATACTATTTGTAATGTATATGGGCCAAATATTGTCGATAAAACTTTTTGGGAAACTTTGAGGACTAAACTCTCGCACTATGTCGATACCACTCTGATAGTTGCCGGAGATTTCAACATGGTTTTCAATAGCAGTGATAAGATTACAGACCACAAAACAAACAACTGTCAAAGTATCTCAAAAAGCAACAAGAATTCTTAGATCATTCTGTCGAACACTTAAGATTAGGGACATATGGCGGCACATATTTCCAAATAACCGAGCGTTCACATATGAATCAAAACAGTTCAAATCATTTTCACATATCGATTACTTCCTTGGGTCAGATAGACTTCTTGGCTCAGTGGTCAAATCACAAATTGGCGAATTCACTATCTCAGACCATGCTCCTATCTCTTTGGAGATCAGTCTAGATAACAGTAAATATGAGTCAAGCAGAGGGTACACTTTCCCTCGTTATTTATATAAAAACCCAGCATTTAACAGATTTATCTCTGAAAGATGGAGTGAATATAGGACACAAAATCTTTCACATAGTTCTAAACCAGAAACATTTTGGGAAGCAGCCAAAGCAGTGATCAGGGGAGAAATTAAGCAATATACCTGCAAACTTAGAGCAAATTTAAGCTCAAGGAGTTTTTTCGATTGCGAAATTTCTTGCGTTCTTGGGGCTTCACTTCAGGACCCCTAAGATCCCGTACTCTGTGGGAAAAGCTTTGGGATGCAAGATACCTTGCCCCAAGAGTGTTCTCTCTTGCTTACTCTGCTCTGATACAGGCACCCACGTACAACAAGTCTTTTTATATCTCACATTGGGAGGGTGCTCTACATTTTAATGCCCCTGAAGAGGCATGGAGGTCTGCAGCCTTACTAACTAAAAGTATGGTTCATAGTACTACCTATTTCGAACTCTACTTTAAGATCTTGACACAATGGCATTATACCCCCCTACGCTTATTCCAGATTTCCAAAACAAACTCCCCTATGTGTTGGAGGGGATGTGGCAAAGTAGGGTCGCCGGCCCATATGTGGTGGGAGTGTTCCAGGATCCAGAGAATCTGGACTAGGGCATTCTACTTTTGCACCAAGCTAGGCTTAGTAGATTCTAACCGGCCGGCAGCAGCGCTATTCCATTTATTCACTGACAAGATGCCTCGACATTTAAAATTACTGTGTGTATATATTTTCATGTCTGTTAAATTAAATATCGCTAAGGCATGGTTCCAATCTAAGGGCCCAAGATGGAGTCAGATTAAGTCCACGATGGCACATATTGAAACCATGGAATGCGCTGTTTTTGCAGCTAATAATAAAATCACGATCCACTGTTTATGCTGGGAAGCCTGGCGACAAAGCCTAGTAGGGGAGGTCATTACATGCTAGAAATATCTTCTACCTCATATGTTGAGATCATTAGTGATATCACTTTTGAGGGGTGAATGCTGATCGCTGGTGGGTTCTCCTGCAGGGACCAAATATTATAGCATCTTTTGGGAAGTCATAATTTTGTTTGTTTTTTTTTTTTGTTTTTTTTTCCCCCCCCTCCTCCTTCCTTTCCTCCCCCTCCTTACTTTTCTTGTACTATATGCTATTTATCTGTTGAGTTGCTCTATTTCTCGCCTGATATTCATTAATAACTCGACAATCTATGTCTTTCTCATATATTATTGTTTTTGTTTTTGAATGTTGATAGACCGTTGTGTTATAAAACAAAAAATACGTGAGGTTTGTTTAGCCTTGGTACCCTTCATATGACATACTATTGTTGTTCTTATTCATTTGATGTTAATGGTCACTGATTAATATGCTGTACTCATGCTTCTGTATGACGCTACGTCTTGCTGTTATGTAACAGTTTCATCTGCATATTTATATGTATGTCTTTTTTTTTTCCCCTGCAAAACCTCAATAAAAATTATTTAAAAAAAAAAAAAAATTTACGCTCAAGGGAGACTCAGCTGTCTAACTGCCTCAGCAACTCCTACAACACCTATATAACGACACCTAATGATACTAACTGGCACAGGTATATAAAAGCAAAACAGGAGTGGGAGGCATTCAATCTTCAACAGACCATAAAGCAAGAGCAGCGTCAAAGAACTAGTTATTATAGATATGGTAGTAAAATAGGTAAGCTCCTAGCAAACCAGGTGAAATTACATACAGCGCCTAAACCAATTAAGGCTATTGTGGTAGATGGGATAAGAGTTACTGAGAGTTGCAATCAAGAGTGGTTTTGCTAATTTTTTAAAAAAAACTTTATGCAGCTCCTCAGATTCACACACAGAACAAAAAATGTTTTTGGGAAAAAATCTCACTCCCAAGGCTATCTTTAGACGAGGCAGAGGAACTTAATATACCCATAACAGCTATAGAGGTAACGCAAGCTATTGATAAACTCAGTTCGGATAAAGCAGCTGGCCCCGATATGCTTCCGTCAGAATTTTATAAGATTCTTAAAGAGGAGATAAACACCCCATTGGTCAACTTATTCAATGACTATTTGTGTAATGGTAAGGTGCCCTCAGCATATTTTGCAGCTTCTAAAATTATTTTAATTCCAAAAAAAGAACAAAGATCCAGAACGTATTGACTCATATCGCCCTATCTCACTACTCAACACAGACTATAAAATATTCACAACCATTCTATCAAACAGACTCAAACGTATTCTTGGCTCGCTGATTCATGCGGATCAGGTCGGCTTCATGTTGAATAGGAACCCAGCCGCCAGTATTCGGAAAATTCTATTACTGTTAGATTTTTATCAAATAGAAAAGGCACCTAACTGTGAGGAAACGGCGATTTTGTCAGTCGACGCTCAAAAAGCATTTGACTCAATTATTTGGGACCACCTATTCTTTACTATGGAACAATTCGGCTTTAGGGACCATTTTCCTAAATGTATCCATGCTCTATATGCGAAGGCCTCTTCAGTACTCCTGGTCAATGGCTCCCCCACAGAAACCTTTGAGATTCTGACAGGGACGAGACAAGGTTGTCCAATCTCACCTCTATTGTTCAATTTAGCAATTGAACCTCTGGCATTAATGTTGAAACAACATTTACAAGGGATCCCTTTGGGAGACAAATATCTTAAACTACTTCTATACGCGGATGATCTGTTACTTTTTCTTAATAAGCCACAATCAGAGATCCCAAATATTATAGATATAATTGCCAAATTCGGCACATTCTCAGGCTATAAAATAAATATCTCCAAATCTGATTTGTTATGGATAACCAGACCTATGGGCATAGACTATACTCCACCTTTTAAGGTGGCAGATCAACATATTACATACTTAGGAATTAAAATTAGTACAGACCCGGCGGAATGGTATCTGCTGAACTACTCTCCATTATTAAATAAAAACAGAATTTATGTTTACCTGATAAATTACTTTCTCCAACGGTGTGTCCGGTCCACGGCGTCATCCTTACTTGTGGGATATTCTCTTCCCCAACAGGAAATGGCAAAGAGCCCAGCAAAGCTGGTCACATGATCCCTCCTAGGCTCCGCCTACCCCAGTCATTCGACCGACGTTAAGGAGGAATATTTGCATAGGAGAAACCATATGTTACCGTGGTGACTGTAGTTAAAGAAAATAAATTATCAGACCTGATTAAAAAAACCAGGGCGGGCCGTGGACCGGACACACCGTTGGAGAAAGTAATTTATCAGGTAAACATAAATTCTGTTTTCTCCAACATAGGTGTGTCCGGTCCACGGCGTCATCCTTACTTGTGGGAACCAATACCAAAGCTTTAGGACACGGATGAAGGGAGGGAGCAAATCAGGTCACCTAAATGGAAGGCACCACGGCTTGCAAAACCTTTCTCCCAAAAATAGCCTCAGAAGAAGCAAAAGTATCAAATTTGTAAAATTTAGAAAAAGTGTGCAGTGAAGACCAAGTCGCTGCCTTACATATCTGATCAACAGAAGCCTCGTTCTTGAAGGCCCATGTGGAAGCCACAGCCCTAGTGGAGTGAGCTGTGATTCTTTCAGGAGGCTGCCGTCCAGCAGTCTCATAAGCCAATCGGATAATGCTTTTAATCCAGAAGGAGAGAGAGGTAGAAGTTGCTTTTTGACCTCTCCGTTTACCAGAATAAACAACAAACAAAGACAAAGTTTGTCTGAAATCCTTAGTAGCTGCTAAGTAAAATTTGAGAGCACGAACTACATCCAAGTTGTGCAACAAACGTTCCTTCTTTGAAACTGGATTAGGACACAAAGAAGGCACAACTATCTCCTGGTTAATGTTTTTGTTAGAAACAACTTTTGGAAGAAAACCAGGTTTAGTACGCAAAACCACCTTATCTGCATGGAACACCAGATAAGGAGAAGAACACTGCAGAGCAGATAATTCTGAAACTCTTCTAGCAGAAGAAATTGCAACCAAAAACAAAACTTTCCAAGATAATAACTTAATATCAACGGAATGTAAGGGTTCAAACGGAACCCCCTGAAGAACTGAAAGAACTAGGTTGAGACTCCAAGGAGGAGTCAAAATTTTGTAAACAGGCTTGATTCTAACCAGAGCCTGAACAAAGGCTAGAACATCTGGCACAGCTGCCAGCTTTTTGTGAAGTAACACAGACAAGGCAGAAATCTGTCCCATCAAGGAACTTGCAGATAATCCTTTTTCCAATCCTTCTCGAAGGAAGGATAGACTCTTAGGAATCTTAACCTTGTCCCAAGGGAATCCTGCAGATTCACACCAACAGATATACCAAATTATGTGGTAATTTTTCTGGTTACAGGCTTTCAGGCCTGAACAAGAGTATTAATAACAGAATCTGAGAACCCTCGCTTTGATAAGATCAAGCGTTCAATCTCCAAGCAGTCAGCTGGAGTGGGTCGAACGGACCTAGAACAAGAAGGTCTCTCAAAGGTAGCTTCCATGGTGGAGCCGATGACATATTCACCAGATCTGCATACCAAGTCCTGCGTGGCCACGCAGGAGCTATCAAAATCACCGACGCCCTCTCCTGATTGATCCTGGCTACCAGCCTGGGGATGAGAGGAAACGGCGGGAACACATAAGCTAGTTTGAAGGTCCAAGGTGCTACTAGTGCATCCACTAGAGCCGCCTTGGGATCCCTGGATCTGTACCCGTAGTAAGGAACTCTGAAGTTCTGACGAGAGGCCATCAGATCCATGTCTGGAATGCCCCACGGTTGAGTGACTTGGGCAAAGATTTCCGGATGGAGTTCCCACTCCCCCGGATGCAATGTCTGACGACTCAGAAAATCCGCTTCCCAATTTTCCACTCCTGGGATGTGGATAGCAGACAGGTGGCAGGAGTGAGACTCCGCCCATAGAATGATTTTGGTCACTTCTTCCATCGCTAGGGAACTCCTTGTTCCCCCCTGATGGTTGATGTATGAACTTGGCCCTCGCTAGCTGAGGCCAAGCTTTGAGAGCATTGAATATCGCTCTCAGTTCCAGAATATTTATCGGTAGAAGAGATTCTACCCGAGACCAAAGACCCTGAGCTTTCAGGGATCCCCAGACCGCGCCCCAGCCCATCAGACTGGCGTCGGTCGTGACAATGACCCACTCTGGTCTGCGGAAGGTCATCCCTTGTGACAGGTTGTCCAGGGACAGCCACCAACGGAATGAGTCTCTGGTCCTCTGATTTACTTGTATCTTCGGAGACAAGTCTGAATAGTCCCCATTCCACTGACTGAGCTTGTAATGGTCTTAGATGAATGCGCACAAAAGGAACTATGTCCATTGCCGCTACCATCAAACCTATCACTTCCATGCACTGCGCTATGGAAGGAAGAGGAACGGAATGAAGTATCCGACAAGAGTCTAGAAGTTTTGTTTTTCTGGCTTCTGTCAGAAAAATCCTCATTTCTAAGGAGTCTATTATAGTTCCCAAGAAGGGAACCCTCGTTGACGGAGATAGAGAACTCTTTTCCACGTTCACTTTCCATCCGTGAGATCTGAGAAAGGCCAGGACAATGTCCGTGTGAGCCTTTACTTGAGGAAGGGACGACGCTCGAATCAGAATGTCGTCCAAGTAAGGTACTACAGCAATGCCCCTTGGTCTTAGCACCGCCAGAAGGGACCCTAGTACCTATGAGAAAATCCTAGGAGCAGTGGCTAATCCGAAAGAAAACGCCACGAACTGGAAATGCTTGTCCAGGAATGCAAACCTTAGGAACCGATGATGTTCCTTGTGGATAGGAATATGTAGATACGCATCCTTGAAATCCACCTTGGTCATGAATTGACCTTCCTGGATGGAAGGAAGAAGTGTTCGAATGGTTTCCATCTTGAACGATGGAACCTTGAGAACTTGTTCAAGATCTTGAGATCTAAGATTGGTCTGAACGTTCCCTCTTTTTTGGGAACTATGAACAGATTGGAGTAGAACCCCATCCCTTGTTCTCCTAATGGAACAGGATGAATCACTCCCATTTTTAGCAGGTCTTCTACCCAATGTAAGAATGCCTGTCTTCTTATGTGGTCTGAAGACAACTGAGACCTGTGGAACCTCCCCCTTGGAGGAAGCCCCTTGAACTCCAGAGAATAACCTTGGGAGACTATTTCTAGCGCCCAAGGATCCAGAACATCTCTTGCCCAAGCCTGAGCGAAGAGAGAGAGTCTGCCCCCCACCAGATCCGGTCCCGGATCGGGGGCCCGCATTTCATGCTGTCTTGGTAGCAGTGGCAGGTTTCCTGGCCTGCTTTCCTTTGTTCCAGCCTTGCATAGGTCTCCAGGCTGGATTGGCTTGAGAAGTATTACCTTCCTGCTTAGAGGACGTAGCCCTTGGGGCTGATCCGTTTCTGCGAAAGGGACGAAACTTAGGTTTATTTTTGGTCTTGAAAAGACCTATCCTGAGGAAGGGCGTGGCCCTTGCCCCCAGTGATATCAGAGATAATCTCTTTCAAGTCAGGGCCAAAGAGTGTTTTCCCCTTGAAAGGAATGTCAAGCAATTTGTTCTTGGAAGACGCATCCGCTGCCCAAGATTTTAACCAAAGCGCTCTGCGCCACAATAGCAAACCCAGAATTTTTTCGCCGCTAACCTAGCCAATTGCAAGGTGGCGTCTAGGGTGAAAGAATTAGCCAATTTAAGAGCACGAATTCTGTCCATAATCTCCTCATAAGAAGAAGAATTACTAATAATCGCCTTTCCTAGCTCATCAAACTAGAAACACGCGGCTGCAGTGACTTGGACAATGCATGCAATTGGTTGTAGAAGGGAACCTTGCTGAACAAACATCTTTAGCAGACCTTCTAATTTTTTATCCATAGGATCTTGGAAAGCACAACTATCTTCTATGGGTATAGTGGCGCGCTTGTGTAGAGTAGAAACCGCCCCCTCGACCTTGGGGACTGTCTGCCATCAGTCCTTTCTGGGGTCGACTATAGGAAAACAATTTTATAAATATGGGGGGAGGTACTAAAGGTATACCGGGCCTGTCCCATTCTTTACTAACAATGTACGCCACCCGCTTGGATATAGGAAAAGCTTCGGGGGGCCCCGGGGCCTCTAAGAACTTTTCCATTTTACATAGTGGTTCTGGAATGACCAGATAATCACAATCATCCAAATTGGATAACACCTCCTTAAGCAGAGCGCGGAGATGTTCCAACTTAAATTTAAAAGTAATCACATCAGGTTCAGCTTGTTGAGAAATGTTTCCTGAATCTGAAATTTCTCCCTCAGACAAAACCTCCCTGGCCCCCTCAGACTGGTGTAGGGGCCCTTCAGAAACCATATCATCAGCGTTCTCATGCTCTACAGAATTTTCTAAAACAGAGCAGTCGCGCTTTCGCTGATAAGTGGGCATATTGGCTAAAATGTTTTTGATAGAATTATCCATTACAGCCGTTAAATGTTGCATAGTAAGGAGTATTGGCGCACTAGATGTACTAGGGGCCTCCTGTATGGGCAAGACTGGTGTAGACGAAGGAGGGGATGATGCAGTACCATGCTTACTCCCCTCACTTGAGGAATCATCTTGGGCATCATTTTTACTAAATTTTTTTATGACATAAAATACATATAGTTAAATGAGAAGGAACCTTGGTTTCCCCACAGTCAGAACACAATCTATCTGGTAGTTCAGACATGTTAAACAGGCATAAACTTGATAACAAAGCACAAAAAACGTTTTAAAATAAAACCGTTACTGTCACTTTAAATTTTAAACTAAACACACTTTATTACTGCAATTGCGAAAAAGTATGAAGGAATTGTTCAAAATTCACCAAAATTTCACCACAGTGTCTTAAAGCCTTAAAAGTATTGCACACCAAATTTGGAAGCTTTAACCCTTAAAATAACGGAACCGGAGCCGTTTTTATATTTAACCCCTTTACAGTCCCTGGAATCTGCTTTGCTGAGACCCAACCAAGCCCAAAGGGGAATACGATACCAAATGATGCCTTCAGAAAGACTTTTCTATGTATCAGAGCTCCACACACATGCAGCTGCATGCCATGCTGTCCTCAAAAACAAGTGCGCCATACCGGCGCGAAAATGAGGCTCTGACTATGATTAGGGAAAGCCCCTAAAGAATAAGGTGTCTAAAACAGTGCCTGCCGATATAATCATATCAAAATACCCAGAATAAATGATTCCTCAAGGCTAAATTTGTGTAAATAATGAATCGATTTAGCCCAGAAAAAGTCTACAGTCTTAATAAGCCCTTGTGAAGCCCTTATTTACTATCTTAATAAACATGGCTTACGGGATCCCATAGGGAAAATGACAGCTTCCAGCATTACATCGTCTTGTTAGAATGTGTCATACCTCAAGCAGTAAGAGACTGCACACTGTTCCCCCAACTGAAGTTAATTGCTCTCAACAGTCCTGTGTGGAACAGCCATGGATTTTAGTTACGGTGCTAAAATCATTTTCCTCATACAAACAGAAATCTTCATCTCTTTTCTGTTTCTGAGTAAATAGTACATACCAGCACTATTTTAAAATAACAAACTCTTGATTGAATAATAAAAACTACAGTTAAACACTAAAAAACTCTAAGCCATCTCCGTGGAGATGTTGCCTGTACAACGGCAAAGAGAATGACTGGGGTAGGCGGAGCCTAGGAGGGATCATGTGACCAGCTTTGCTGGGCTCTTTGCCATTTCCTGTTGGGGAAGAGAATATCCCACAAGTAAGGATGACGCCGTGGACCGGACACACCTATGTTGGAGAAATTCAATTAGATCTTAAAAACTGGGCAAAGTTACCTCTATCATTGACGGCAAAAATCAATTTGGTTAAAATGATTATACTACCTAAGCTACTCTACATAATGCAAAATATTCCAATTCCTCTAACAAATGTAGATCTAAAACGCTTGGATAGCTCCATCAGGTTATTTGGGGTACGGGCAAGAGACGTATTACCCTACAGAAACTCTCGTTTCCTAGACAAAGCGGAGGTTTAGCACTCCCTAGTTTTTTGATCTACAATAAATTATGTTTGGCCAAGGTCGCCATGGATTGGCTCACTGGTGGGTCATTTGTTGCTTCTTATGAAATTGAGCAAAATCTAGTCACTCCATTTAACCTAGTGGCTCTGCTACACTGTCCTATCAAGGACCTACCACACAAGGTTAAAACGAAAACTACAATAATCCACACTATTAAAGCTTGGCAATTCATTAGGACGTGTATGAAGGACACCCCACAAATCTCAGAATATGTACCCATTGTAGGGAATCCGTGCTTCACCCCAGGCATCAGGAACAAATTATTCAGCAGATGGTTCAGACTGGGGTTGAAACACTTAGTACAATTTAGGGATCCAGAAACGACTGGGGTACACAC
The DNA here is from genome assembly GCF_027579735.1 of Bombina bombina. Classification (NCBI taxonomy): domain Eukaryota; kingdom Metazoa; phylum Chordata; class Amphibia; order Anura; family Bombinatoridae; genus Bombina; species Bombina bombina. The sequence continues at coordinate 95,897,186 of NC_069509.1, forward strand.
TTTCGCAACTTTAAAAAATCACTATCGACTTAAAAATACAGACTTTTATGCTTACTTACAAGTGCGGCATTGGTACACTGAGACCACTAAAGACTCAGCTAGAGACCACCTACATCCAGGCATTAAAATGGGCCTTGCTCTGTTTAAGGCAGGCAAACACGCAATTAGCTATTGGTATAGGATGATGCTTCTCGAGTCTGGTGAAGCGAACCTCTCAGATATTCACTCAAAATGGAGCAGAGACATTCAAACTTTAGATCGTGATACAGTTAAACACAGCATAGTAATGGTGGAACACGCTACTCTATCGGCGTCATGGCGAGAATCACATTTCAAACTTATAAACCGCATTCACATAACCCCGGCCAACCTAAATAGATGGCGTGGGAACTCATCTCACCTATGCCCTCGTTGCAGTTCTGTTGATGCCGACCTGGTCCACATGATCTGGCGATGTCCAAAGATCCAGCACTTCTGGCGTAAAATCCAATTTTGGTTGAACAGAGTACTTAACAGTCAGATAGTTTTAGATTTACAACATGCTATCTTTCTAGTAGATCGGAATGACTTGGTAGAATATGTCCCTAACATCGAGCTAATTAATACTGTAATTCTGGGGGGGAGATACCTCATCTTGAAAAATTGGAAATCCAACAGAGCACCAACAATTAATAATCTAACCTATCTTCTAAACTCTCAATATGCACTAGAACAGCTTGATAGTTCTAATAATGGAATAAGTCATCAGCACAGATTTGAATGCAAGTGGTTAGATTTTATCAGAAGCTATAGAAATAATTCAGATAACTAATTGAAAAACCCCTCCCCCTTTTCTCTTCTTTCTCTTTTTTTTTTCCCCCCTCTTATTTTCCGGCCACGCACCTCCCCCCCCCCCCCCCTGGGGCCCAAGACCGTCTGTATAATAGGATCAGCTTGAATATGGCTAGAAGACACTAGTCGATAAATAAATTCGCTCAAATAATACTTGATACAGAAAACTCCTGGCAGTAATTTTAGGTTAAATTTTGAACTAGCTCAATGCAAAGCTAATCTTGCTCGGTTATGAGCTCTTTCTCTCTTTTTCTTTCTTTTTCTTATATATCTAATGAGATTGATGTATCATTTATATCTAAAAATATTATTAATAACTTGTTGAATATCCTTGAGGGAAAGTTGTTTATTTAGTGAAAAGCTGTCTCCTATATATTTGAACATTTTATATTTTAGCATCACTACTGCCTATGTTAAGAAGGCCCAAGAATGGCCTTTTGAGTGATACAGAAACCTTACATTATTTTTATTTATTCTTTTTTCTTTTCTTTTGGTTGTTTCCATGTCATTTAATTGTTGATTATGACTACTTAACGTATAGATTGTGCTTCTTTATTTATCTTTCATGTATGTTATGTAATTGAAACTGTACGTTTTGGATGTACTAATTGTTGTACCTGTCCATTCTTTTTTTTTTTTGAAAAATTCAATAAAAATTAAAGTTAAAAAAAAAAAAAAAATACATTTCTAATTCATAGGGATTCTATAAAACATATTTTGTTACTTCTAGGGTTTTATAAAGGATTAAATAAAATAAATACATATATGACATTTGATATCCTGATCTAATATTCTAATTGTAATTAAAACCTAGTATCTGACCTTTTTATAAAATACTGTTTTCCTTTTCCTATTTACATATATGCCGCCACATCTATATCAATATTGAGACCAGCAATTAATTTATTTTATTTAATCCTTTATAAAACCCTAGAAGTAACAAAATATGTTTTATAGAATCCCTATGAATTAGAAATGTATTTTTAATATTTTAAATTAATTGATTTGTTTTTATAGTTCTAAAAAACATTTTGTATGTAATTGTAAATTTTAATGTGTATAATCCTGTGGGAATTGTTTATGAATTTTTTTTATATATATGTTCCTTTTAAGATATCATGCAAATAGAATACCAACTTAAAATCTGAGGTTGCACAATACCACCTTAAAAGTTTCAACAATAATGAGAATGCACGGGGAAAAGGGGGGAAAAAAAACTCTTTATATAAAAGCTAAGGTGCGTTTAAATTAGTTAATAGTTTCATACAACAACCGTATATACTGAGCATCAATGTAATTCTTATCTTGGTTAAGAAATATGCATGAATCATATTATTAACTGACATTGTATGTGGTTTTAAAATGTACCGGTAAAACTAACCAATGGAATGCAGAGATAAACATCAAGCCTCCAGAGTGGGCGTATTAACTTTAAACATACGGGTATTTAAGTGTGAATTACACAGAAGCCCGACATCCGTTTGTGCTTATCCAGATCCCCTTGAGAAAGCCCGGCGAATACCGGGGGAAACGCGTTGGGGTTAATCTACCACCGGTCCCAAGTCTCCGCAACCTCAGAGTAACCAGCTGAGGGTGGGCAAGCCGGCTACGCCCGCCGCAGGTTGTGTCCTGCATATAAGAACTTCCAGCTGCTAATTACCTTGGGAAACGGACTGTTTGTACTTGGGACACAGAGTATCGTTTTAAAGAATGTATCAATAAAGGCTTATTTTCATACTAATTCTGGTGAGTAGAAGTCTATGTTTGTGCAATACAGCACTTTTTTACCAATTACGCTTGAATCCCCTCTTTTTGCGCTTTTGTCTTTCATGTTATACTGTCTTGGATCCTGCATCACATAAAACTCTGGAGAAGGAAGAGTTTTTAAACAAGCAGCAAAGAGGGAGAAGGAAGTGGGAATCATTTTTTGACTTATAAACTGAACGAACATTTTGTGCCTTGTGGAAGTGAAAAGGTACTCTGGACTGAGAAATTTGATTATCTGCAAAGCAGACACTAGTTATATCTATTGTTCATATTAATTGTATTCATATTATAATAGTGGTTCCTTTTATTGGTAATATCATTCATAAAACTTTCTTTTGGTAGAGAATATTTGCCAAATATCTGTCTAACTAGCACTTTCCAGATATAACATATTGAGAATTTACTATAACTCAGGAAATGTGGAACTATTAATCTAGCGCTGTTAAGTCCTTTTTTGTGCAAGAACAAAAACAAGCAAATTATACACCAAATAGCTGTAAACATTAAGCAGCTACTTGCAACCCAAACATGTATGTATGTATGTATGTATGTATGTATGTATGTATGCAGGCTGCAGTATATAGGGATGAGAGCTGTACTGGCATAGGGTATACATTTTGGAATTTAGGTCATTTTTAAAAATAATTTTATATATATATAAAAAAAAAAAAAGAATGATAGTCTGGATTTCGGAATAATTCTTGATTTATAGAAACCATAAAACCCACAAGATGGCAACCAAATTATTATGTAACAATATCATACACCTAATTAGGTAATGATTATCCTCCCCTATAAAAAAAGGAAAATAAATATAGATATAGATAGATAGATAGAATATTTTCAAACAGGGACTGCACTCGCTGTATTTAGATAAATAAATAAATATTTTTAAGTGGTTTACCACTTAATAAATATTAATTTATTTATCTAAATTTAGCGAGTGCAGTCTCTGTTTGAAAATTCTACTGATATCTTGACTCTGCAATGTATGAAGACATACTGGAACTATGAGTGCAGGTACACGTTGAGAATATATATATATATATATATATATATATATATATATACACACACACATATATACATATATATATATACACACATACATATATATATATATAGCAAATAAAGAAGAGTGCACTCGCCAGGACTTTTCAAAAATGTATTCCAAATGTGTGTGTGTATATATATATATATATATATATATATATATATATATATATATATATATATATATATATATATATATATATATATATATAGTCCACAGCTGCATTCATTACTTTTGGGATTTCAGAACCTGGCCACCAGGAGGAGGCAAAGACACCCCAGCCAAAGGCTTAAAGGAACAGTCAACCCAAAATTACTGTAACTTATTTAGATTAGTTAAATAACAATCTTTACAGTAAACTGTAGCCAAATTTCCATCTAAATAAACTTTGGCAGAAAATAAACTTACTGATCTCATCTTGCAGTTTTGAAATGGCCGCCTGACCCCCTCCTTCTCTGACGTCTTCCAAAAGCTTGCACTACTAGTACAGGATCCTTTTCTCGAGTCTAGTCTCGTCCCTGCACGCTCCTGCAATTTCAGCTAACAGCTGTTCATAGCCGGCACTCACTGCCTCTCATCCATGCTGTGCGCTGTGTGTTACAGAGAATGAGAGGCAGTGAGTGCCGGGCAGGCAGCGATATGATGGTCTGTGCTTTAGTTAATACTCTAATGAGATTAGAGAGAAATGTTTTATTTTTATTGTATTTCCCTAACTACACAGTCCTCTCTGATCAACTTGTTTTTTTTATCTGGTGGATGCTAATTATTGTTTTATACTAAACTGGAACTGCCAATTAGTGCACCATACTAGAGGAATTTATACCCTCCCATGTTGAAATGTTTTAATGTTTATATTGGTGAGAACTCAGAATGTTTTTAACGTTTACTTAATGGTTTAATTAGATATACTTCCAATGAGCAAGACACTGTGTTCTTTGCTGGCAACAGCGTGATCACTCTCCTCCCAGCCGATTTCTATGGTAACTCTTTTGGATAAAAATAATAAAGTGAGAACAGGAGTGAGTTAACTCAAGTTCTGTTGAGTACAGGAACAGTTTTAATACCACGTATTTAAAAAAATTACTGCCGTCACCTAAGGTATATTTACGCTATGGTAATATTAGTCAAGTGAGATTCTAAGCCACTGTTAGCTAGACACTGACTGCAGAGGTAGCTGAAACTCTTGACACCGCAAGTACAATCAGCGCTATTATGCTATATGCACAAGCGGATTGTATTTTAATTTGTTTTATTTATACACGCCATGAACTAATTCTTTTATATACTGTTATTTATTCCAGATATTTTGTCCCAATAACTATATTCACATTTAATATTTTTGCACACTGCACTTTATCCAGATTCCAGTAGGAACCTAGGAGAGATCAATTTATTACACACGAACCTCTACACTAGCTGGTCTAATATTTTATCATATTAACACAGCTGCATATTGCATCTTTCACCCGACCTAACAGTAACACAGTAGATACTGATATTTGACACATCGCAATGTAATAGAACTGCACCCTTGAGCCAGAAACGACTGCATTGTGAATGAGAATCAGACTGGTTTCTTCTTTTCCTCTCTTCCTTTTTTTTTCTTTCCCCTCCCTTACTCACTAACTCACAGTGCGGTGTGTCAAATATCAGTATCTACTGTGTTACTGTTAGGTCGGGTGAAAGATGCAATATGCAGCTGTGTTAATTAATATGATAAAATATTAGATCAGCTAGTGTAGAGGTTCGTGTGTAATAAATTGATCTCTCCTAGGTTCCTACTGACTAATATTACCATAGCGTAAATATACCTTAGGTGACAGCAGTAATTTTTTTAAATACGTGGTATTAAAACTGTTCCTGTACTCGACAGAACTTGATAAAAAAAACAAGTTGATCAGAGAGGACTGTGTAGTTAGGGAAATACAATAAAAATAAAACATTTCTCTCTAATCTCATTAGAGTATTAACTAAAGCACAGACCATCATATCACTGCCTGCCCAGCACTCACTGCCTCTCATTCTCTGTAACACACAGCGCACAGCATGGATGAGAGGCAGTGAGTGCCGGGTATGAACAGCTGTTAGCTAAAATTGCAGGAGCGCGCAGGGACGAGACTAGACTCGAGAAAAGGATCCTGTACTAGTAGTGCAAGCTTTTGGAAGACGTCAGAGAAGGAGGGGTCAGGCGGCCATTTCAAAACTGCAAGATGAGATCTAGTAAGTTTATTTTCTGCCAAAGTTTATTTAGATGGAAATTTAGCTACAGTTTACTGTAAAGATTGTTATTTAACTAATCTAAATAAGATGCAGTAATTTTTGGGTTGACTGTCCCTTTAAATACCTCCCCCACTTCCCTCATCCCCCAATCATTCTGCCAAGGGAACAAGGAACAGTAGGAGAAATATCAGGCTGAAAAAGGTGCCAGAAGAATAAAAAACTAAAATACAGCCGCCCCATAGATAAAACGCGGGCGGGTAACTGTGGACTCTTCCTGTCAGAAGAAAAGAAAATGATCAGGTAAGCATAATTTAAGTTTTTCTTCTTAAACGGGAAGAGTCCACAGCTGAATTCATTACTTTTGGGAAAACAATACCCAAGCTAGAGAGGACACTGAATGCAAACAAAGGGCGGGTACAGAAGGCGGCCCCTTCGAAGGGCACCACAGCCTGAAATTACCCAACACCCGATAAAAAAAAACCTAACACTAAGAACAAGGGGTTAAAAACCTGAAAGAACCAAGTTAACTGCCCATCAGTTAAACACCTGCAAGGCCGTCCTAGAGACTACTCAATCTCTAGAATCTATTGAGCACAAAAATAAAAACCCAGAGGAGCCAAATCCCGCAAGCTTTCTGATCGCACAGAATTAACCCCCAACCCGAAGGAAGAGAACCTACACCTACCCTCGAAGGGGAAAACGGAGGACCCATAAGGTATCCAAAGGACCACCAACTATGGTAAAAAAAAAAACTCTCAAAACGACTAAAGCAAACCCAAAGTTGCTAAAGACAACCACCCAGGGAAATGACTCCCTAGAAGGACAAGGACCAGGGATCAACTCCACATATATGAAAAGGCGATCACGGGAAAGAACCAAGGTCTACCCTCAGATCCCTGACACAACGCCATACGACTTATGGTGCTTTAAGGAAGCCACAAGCTCCTCACTGAACCATAGTTTAGCAGACACAACCGCTAAAAGTAGACAACTTAGGAAGAAACCCATATGAAGCCGAATAAATTTGGAGCCTGTAGACAAGGATAGAAATAAACTAATTATCCTATCAGAGAAAAAAGGCTATCTTGTGAAAACACACAGCCACCTCTGAGCTCCAGCCTCAAGGCAGCAAAGCTGACCCTAAGCCATCATGGGAGATCATCCCACAGAAAATGTCGAAAAATATTGACGTCAACTCTCGTCCAGGAAAAAATTCAGACCTTAGAAGAACATCCAACACCAGCAGCATATGAAATCAGTGGAGGGATGAAACACTGAACCCTCCACCGAAAGCAGGAGACCAGAGTAGAAAGCTGCCACAGCAGGACTCAAACTCCAAGCCTTCAGCTACTAGGCAGGGTAGAGATCCCTTAGGCTACCTATACCTGTATCAACTGGAAGTACACGGTCAAGACTCAGCAGAGCAGTCAGATGCCCGACCCCCAATCCGAGGAAACGGACCCAGTCCAAAATGATTGGCAACGTCCGAAAACAAAGAATACAAAATTCTTTGAACCACACCTCAGAAGAAAAAAAGGAGGGGCCTAAAAGGGAACAACCCCATGGGGGAACAACTCTGAACATTATTTAAATCTTGCTTGCTGCCACAAGCCATGACAGAAACACTACGTGCTCAGGTCCCAGAACCCCTACACAGCACCCTCCTAAGAGGGAGCACTCTCAAACCAGGGTGATAGACACTAAACTACAGTGTCCCAGTACCAGAATCCAAGCCCATGACCTCTTGCACGCAAGAAGGACAGAACCCCTAGGAAGCGAGAAGAGAATGACCTTGGGGCCTCAATAGAAACTGTATTCATAAACCTCCCCGAAGGAGGACAAATGCAAAGGAACCGTTTCCCCAGCCATAGGCATGGAGAAGAGATAAGAGAACGGTGAAACCAAGTGATAAGAGACCATTCGGTCATACCGACAGCTCAGTTGAAACAGACAACCACGAGCCCACATCAAGGTGCAATAACTGCCCCTGACGACCACTGTCAGATCCCACTGGAGAGACAGCAAAGCTAACCCTCAGGCAGATACCCGAAGGGACAAGCGGATGTTTCAAACCTAAAGGTTTGAAACCGAACCGCCCAGGACCGATCCAGATCCAGACTCCGAACTCTCAAACAAGAGACCTGGTCATAAACTAGACCCCCAGAACCCGAAACCAGTCGAAGTTTAAACCCCCTGAGGAACTGTCAAGAAAACCTCATACGGAGAAGTGCACCCTGGGCAGTGCATCCACATCCCAATGTCCCTGGACATTGGATGCTTGAAATCGATTTAGACCAAAGAGCCTAGAAAGACATCTTAACAGGCCTAAGAAAAGGGCAACCAGCACCCGGGGGAGCTGCTTGTAAACCCAAAAGGCTAGATCTCTTAGAGAGTCGATGGGGAACACCCCCCTCTAAAGGTCAGGGGATTACACGGCACGGCTACATTTGAAGGATGAAGGGCTGAGTCAGCGCTGCTGGGATTTGGACCTGTGACCTTGGATCTTAAAACAGGCTTTATTGTAGTCAGGGTTTTTTACCAACTGAGCTACCTCACCATCCTACAAGCCCTTAGGATGATATAATATCACCAAGGCCACTAAAGGATCAGCCTCCCGGAAAATCCTGTACCTCACAGGAAAAACGGATGAAACCTCACAACTCCTGGCAGACAAGTCAACCAGGAGATGCCGGGAAAAACAGGGAGTAACCCCAACCCCTGCGCTCCCTAGAGAGCGTGCAACATACTAAAAAGGAAAGTAGTAAGGACCTACCCAAACTTCCAGACATGGATGACCCTACCCCCCAAGAAGGGCAACAAGTAGCCCCAGCAACCTATGAAGGGTACCTGCGAGTAAGCCACAAAAAAAAAACAGACATCCAGAAGATACCAAGAGAGAAAAACGAAAATCGTCATCCATCTGGTACCCCCGACGCCCAGAGGTCATCCAAACCTCCAAACCCATGGGAAATGGAGGAACTTCGGTTCCAAGGCCAAAAGTCCTCTCACAAGGAGCCTCAGCAGGCTCTGAGTCCAGAACCCCCTTGACAGTAGGAACGGGAGGTGGACCGATGTAGTCCCTTCGTCTCCTAGTAATGGTAACAAGAACAAACGAACACTTATCAAAGTGAACAACCAGGCACCCAACACGGTAACCAGCACACACCGTGGGTGACATGAACCATAAGGAACAGCAGCTAGCGCCCAACCAGTACCCGCCTGGTACGAGAACACTCCAAAACTGTCCAAGGAAAATCGAAGCCCCCGAAGGGATCCATAAACTATAAACATAACTATGTCATTATATAGTACTGCGCAACTTCCGGGAAAGTGCTCACGCGACCACAAAATCGCAAGTATCAGTTCCAGAGAAGAAACTTTCCAAAAACGGAAAATCATAACAGACATGAGCTTCATAAAACAAATTAAACACATCCTAAACGGATCAAAGAAAATAAAGGCAGCACCCGTGGGTGAACACCCAATGAGAATGGGCGCGCTAATAGAACCAGCCGATCAGAGGCCCTATTTTCCTAAGCTCAGAACTGGAACAGATACTTAGAAGAAAAACAGACACGTCAAGGAGATTGGCTTCATCCCCATAAGTCTAACCCAGTTAGCAATCCGGCACGGAAGACCGAGGATCCCTCGGCCCAGTAGGACCGGAATCCTCCAGCACCACCAAAACATGCTTTAGTAGTACACGAAGACGTGCCAGTCTATAACAGAAGGTAAAATGTTCCCCCGCCGGATTGATGGACGACCCCGGCCCCGAGGTAGGGGCCGCTGAAGCCTCAGAGGCCATCGCTTCCCCAGAAGGTCCAAGTGACTCAGGCGATCTCAGGCTTGACGGGCCCTGGTTAACAGAACACGGACAGTATCTTAAAAAACAGAATTTATGCTTACCTGATAAATTACTTTCTCTTGCGGTATATCCAGTCCACGGATTCATCCTTTACTTGTGGGATATTCTCCTTCCCTACAGGAAGTGGCAAAGAGAGCACACAGCAGAGCTGTCCATATAGCTCCCCCTCTAGCTCCACCCCCCAGTCATTCGACCAAAGGTTAGGAAGAAAAAGGAGAAACCATAGGGTGCAGTGGTGACTGTAGTTTAAACCAAAAAAATTTTTTACCTGACTTAAATGCCAGGGCGGGCCGTGGACTGGATACACCGCAAGAAAAAATTATTTATCAGGTAAGCATAAATTCTGTTTTCTCTTGCAAGGTGTATCCAGTCCACGGATATATCCTTTACTTGTGGGATACCAATACCAAAGCTTTAGGACACGGATGAAGGGAGGGAACAAGACAGGTAACTTAAACGGAAGGCACCACTGCTTGCAAAACCTTTCTCCCAAAAATAGCCTCCGAAGAAGAAAAAGTATCGAATTTGGAAAATTTGGAAAAAGTATGCAGTGAAGACCAAGTCGCTGCCTTACAAATCTGTTCAACAGAAGCCTCATTTTTGAAAGCCCATGTGGAAGCCACTGCTCTAGTAGAATGACCACATTCACTTCACCCTCCCGTAGAGAGACCCTAGTGCTTAGAGCCGGCAAAGAGAATGACTGGGTGGTGGAGCTAGAGGGGGAGCTATATGGACAGCTCTGCTGTGTGCTCTCTTTGCCACTTCCTGTAGGGAAGGAGAATATCCCACAAGTAAAGGATGAATCCATGGACTGGATACACCTTGCAAGAGAAATACTTCTCTTGGGAGATATAAAATGTGCCCGCACCATAGATATGGCCATCCGGAACCGTGCCGTAACTTCTGGAGGAAACAGGCCGCCTTCTTGAGGAGTAACGGTCATAGGGACACCTTATTGTAAAGCAAAAGAAGGTTCTGGGGCAAGTGCCTCACGGGACATGGAATCCTCAGGGGCGGATGGCTCAACGCACTCTACATTCCCTAATTCGGGGGAAGAGAGTACTCTTGAACGGCAGTCGGAACATAACTGATGGGCATGGATAACCCGGGCCATTTCATACTCCTCACAAGACGTATTCTCTGAGTCGGAGATGTCCGTCTCTAATAGCCATATTTTGCTTAGCCAGTCACCACTTACAAGGTGCCCCAATATAGACTGGTCCTAACACTACAGTTCTGTCCAGAGTAGACCACAAACAAAGCAGATGTTTGACGAAAATCCTTCGTAGCTTGTAAATAAAATTTTAAAGCACGAACCACATCAAGATTGTGTAATAGACGTTCCTTCTTTGAAGAAGGATTAGGACATAGTGAAGGAACAACAATCTCCTGATTGATATTTTTATTAGATACCACCTTAGGAAGAAAACCAGGTTTGGTACGTAACACTACCTTATCTGCATTGAAAATGAGATAAGGGGAATCACATTGTAAAGCAGATAACTCCGAAACTCTTCGAGCCGAGGAGATAGCTACTAAAAACAGAACTTTCCAAGATAAAAGTTTAATATCTATGGAATGCAAAGGTTCAAACGGAACCCCTTGCAGAACCTTAAGAACTAAATTTAAACTCCATGGCGGAGCAACAGGTTTAAACACAGGCTTGATTCTAATTAAAGCCTGACAAACGCCTGAACATCTGGAGTATCAGCCAGACGCTTGTGCAAAAGAATAGACAGAGCAGAAATCTGTCCCTTTAAGGAACTAGCTGACAATCCCTTCTCCAATCCTTCTTGGAGAAAAGATAATATCCTAGGAATCCTGACCTTACTCCATGAGTAACCCTTGGATTCACACCAATGAAGATATCTACACCATATCTTATGATAGATTTTCCTGGTGACCGGCTTTCGAGCCTGAATTAAGGTATCAATGACCGACTCAGAGAAACCACGCTTTGATAAAATCAAGCGTTCAATCTCCAAGCAGTCAGACGCAGAGAAATTAGATTTGGATGGTTGAAAGGACCCTGAAGTAGAAGGTCCTGCCTCAGCGGCAGAGTCCATGGTGGAACGGATGACATGTCCACCAGATCTGCATACCAAGTTCTGCGTGGCCACGCAGGTGCTATCAAAATCACCAAAGCTCTCTCCTGCTTGATCTTGGCAATCAGACGAGGGAGCAGAGGAAACGGTGGAAACACATAAGCCAGGTTGAAGGACCAAGGCGCTGATAAAGCATCTATCAGCGCTGCCTTGGGATCCCTGGACCTGGATCCGTAACAAGGAAGCTTGGCATTCTGACGAGACGCCATGAGATCCAGTTATGGCTTTGCCCCAAAGTTGAATCAACTGTGCAAATACCTCCGGATGGAGTTCCCACTCCCCCGGATGAAAATTCTGCCGACTTAGAAAATCCGCCTCCCAGTTCTCTACTCCTGGGATATGGATAGCTGATAGATGGCAAGAGTGAACCTCTGCCCATAGAATTATTTTTGAAACCTCCAACATTGCTAGGGAACTCCTTGTCCCCCCTTGATGGTTGATGTAGGCTACAGTCGTGATATTGTCCGACTGAAATCTGATGAACCTGACCGCAGCAAGCTGAGGCCAATCCTGAAGAGCATTGAATATCGCTCTTAGTTACAGAATGTTTATCGGAAGGAGTGCCTCCTCCTGAGTCCACGAGCCCTGAGCCTTCAGGGAGTTCCAAACTGCACCCGAGCCCAGAAGGCTGGCATCTGTCGTTACTATTGTCCAATCTGGCCTGCGGAAGCTCATACCCTTGGGACCCGAGATAGCCACCAGAGAAGAGAATCCCTGGTCTCTTGATCCAGATTTAGTAGAGGGGACAAATCTGTGTAATCCCCATTCCACTGACTGAACATGCAAAGTTGCAGCGGTCTGAGATGTAGGCGGGCAAACGGCACTATGTCCATTGCCGCTACCATTAAGCCGATTACTTCCATACACTGAGCCACTGAAGGGCGAGAAGTGGAATAAAGAATTTAGAAGTTTTGACAACCTGGCCTCTGTCAGGTAAATCTTCATTTCTACAGAATCTATCAGAGTTCCTAGGAAGGAAACTCTTGTGAGAGGTGATAGAGAACTCTTTTCTTCGTTCACTTTCCACCCATAAGACCTCAGGAATGCCAGAACAATGTCCGTATGGGACCTGGCGATTTGAAAAGTCGACGCCTGTATCAGAATGTCGTCTAGGTAAGGAGCCACCTCTATGCCTCGTGGCCTTAGAACCACCAGTAGGGACCCTAGAACCTTCGTAAAGATTCTTGGTGCCGTGGCTAACCCAAAGGGAAGAGCCACAAACTGGTAGTGCCTGTCCAGGAAGGCGAACCTGAGAAACCGATGATGATCTTTGTGTATCGGAATGTGAAGATAAGCATCCTTTAAGTCCACGGTAGTCATATATTGACCCTCCTGGATCATAGGTAGGATGGTTCGAATAGTCTCCATCTTGAAGGATGGGACCCTGAGAAATTGGTTTAAGATCTTGAGATCTAAGATTGGTCTGAAGGTTCCCTCTTTCTTGGGAACTACAAACAGATTTGAATAGAAGCCCTGCCCCTGTTCCTCCTTTGGAACTGGGTGGATCCCTCCCATAACTAGGAGGTCTTGAACACAATGTAAGAATGCCTCTCTCTTTATCTGGTTTGCAGATAATTGTGAGAGATGAAATCTCCCTTTTGGGGAAGAAGCTTTGAAATCCAGAAGATATCCCTGGAACACAATTTCCAATGCCCAGGGATCCTGGACATCTCTTGCCCAAGCCTGGGCGAAGAGAGAAAGTCTGCCCCCTACTAGATCCGTTTCCGGATCGGGGGCTGATCCTTCATGCTGTCTTAGAGGCAGCAGCAGGTTTCTTGGCCTGCTTTCCCTTGTTCCAAGCCTGGTTAGGTCTCCAGACCGGATTGGACTGGGCAAAATTTCCCTCTTGTTTTGTATTAGAGGAAGTTGAAGCTGGGCCACTCTTGAAAATTAGTCTGTTTGGTCCTTAATTTGTTGGACCTATCCTGAGGAAGGGCGTGATCTTTTCCTCCAGTAATATCAGAAATGATCTCCTTCAGTCCAGGCACGAATAGGGTCTGCCCCTTGAAGGGAATGTTGAAAAGCTTAGACTTTGAAGTAACGTCAGCTGACCAGGATTTAAGCCATAGTGCCCTACACGCCTGAATAGCAAAACCTGAATTTTTAGCCGTTAGCTTGGTTAAATGAACAACGGCGTCAGAAACAAATGAATTGGCTAGCTTAAGAGCTTTAAGCTTGTCAAGGATATCATCCAACGGGGTTTCTACCTGTAGAGCCTCTTCTAGAGACTCAAACCAGAAGGCCGCAGCAGCAGTGACTGGGGCAATGCATGCAAGAGGCTGGAGAATAAAACCATGTTGAATAAAAATTTTCTTAAGGTAACCCTCTAATTTTTTGTCCATTGGATCTAGAAAAGCACAACTGTCCTCGACAGGGATAGTTGTACGCTTCGCTAGGGTAGAGACTGCTCCCTCCACCTTAAGGACCGTCTGCCACAAGTCCCGTGTAGCGGCATCTATAGGGAACATCTTTTTAAAAACAGGAGGGGGAGAGAATGGTACACCTGGTCTATCCCATTCCTTAGTAATAATTTCTGAAAACCTCTTAGGGATTGGAAAAACATCAGTGTAAACAGGTACTGCATAGTATTTATCCAATTTACACAATTTCTCTGGGACTACAATGGCATCACAGTCATCCAGAGTTGCTAAAACCTCCCTGAGCAACACGAGGAGGTGTTCAAGCTTAAATTTAAAATTTAGACATATCAGAATCAGGTTGAAGTGTCTTCCCTGAATCAGAAAAATCACCCACAGATAGAAGCTCTCCTGCTTCGGCTTCTGCACATTGTAGCTACTAAAGCGTCAGAGAGCTCTGTATTTGTTCTAGCCCCAGAGCTGTCTCTCTTTCCTTGTAACCCTGGCAGTTTGGACAATACCTCTGTAAGGGTATGATTCATAACTGCCGCCATGTCTTGTAAGGTATACGCAATGGGCGCGCTAGATGTACTTGGCGTCCCTTGAGCGGGAGTTATAGGTTCTGACACGTGGGGAGAGTTAGACGGCATAACTTCCCCCTTGTCAGTTTCCTCTGGTGATAAATCTTTTAAAGCCAGAATATGGTCTTTATAATTTATAGTAAGATCAGTGCATTTGGTACATATTCTAAGAGGGGGTTCCACAATGGCTTCTAAACATAATGAACAAGGAGTTTCCTCTATGTCAGACATGTTTAACAGACTAGTAATGAGACCAGCAAGCTTGGAAAACACTTTAAGAAATGTGAAAAAGCAGAATATAAAAAACGGTACTGTGCCTTTAAGGGAAAAAAACAATCACATAAACTGCAAAACAGTGAAAAAAAGCAGTAAACTCTACGAAATTTTTACAGTGTGTATAATAGACTAAAGTAGCATTGCACCCACTTGCAAATGGATGATTAACCCCTCAGGCTCAAAAACGGATCAGAAAAACGATAAAACCGTTATAAACAGTCACAAGCAAACTGCCACAGCTCTACTGTGGCTCCTACCTGCCCTTAAAACGACTTTTGTAGGAACAAAAACCCTTTACAGAGGTCCTATATGTCAGGGGACTCCATCAGGGAAGCTGGATGTCTCAGACTGCAAAAACTACTGCGCAATTAGAGCGCGAAAATAGGCCCCTCCCACCATGCACTGAAAGTGAGAGGGCCATAAATATCTACTCCTAGGAGAAATCTAACCAGCCATGTGGAAAACTAGGCCCCAAATAAAGATTTATCACCTTCAGTAAAAAATGTTTTTTATATATCATGCAAACGTTTTACATACTAAGTAATAAGAGCAATTAACATGAATATTACCCTTTACTGCAAGCATGATCCCAGTCGTTTGTTAAATCAGGCTTACCTTAAATATATCAGGCACTGTCAGCATTTTCTAGACCTTATCATCTCTCTAGAAAAAAAAAAACTGAACATACCTCAGAGCAGGTAATTCTGCAGGCCATTCCCCCAGCTGAAGTTTTCCCATACTCTTCAGTTATGTGTGAGAACAGCAGTGGACCTTAGTTACAAACCGCTAAGATCATCAAAAACCTCAGGCAGAACTCTTCTTCTAATTTCTGCCTGAGGCAAAAACAGTACAACGCTGGTACCGTTTAAAAATAACAAACTTTTGATTGAAGATAAACTACACTATCACCACATATCTCTTGATACTTCCTTTCTTGTCGAGAGCTGCAAGAGAATGACTGGAAGTGGCAGTTAGGGGAGGAGCTATATAGACAGCTCTGCTGTGGGTGTCCTCTTGCAGCTTCCTGTTGGGAAGGAGAATATCCCACAAGTAATGGATGAATCCGTGGACTTGATACACCTTACAAGAGAAAACAAATTTTGTATCTATATTTAAAAATAATCAGGGAGACTGACCATCTCCCATTGGTTTAAGCACCCCGCCAAAGCTCAGGTGTGCTCAGTGTAATGGAGTTGTGAATATTAAGCTAGGGAGTCTTATTCTATTATGAAGAGTAAAAGCAGGAATGATTCAGCCCTCTGTGGCAAAAGGACTGTAGTGTTAGGACCAGTCTATATTGGGGCACCTTGTAAGTGGTGACTGGCTAAGCAAAATATGGTCATATTGTGTGACTAAGATCCCAATATTATTTAAAAAGAATAGTTGTCTCTTGATGTTGTTTGCAGGCATTTTTTTTGCAGCAGTTCAAAAAATATGTTGTTCTTTTGAAAATGGATGTGCGCCAATACCTTTTTGTTTGTGTAATTACTGGGTCATATTGGCAGCACCCCCAAAGTTGTGTATATAAACTTTTTGTAAGGTGTGCTAAAAAAACAAATTGTGTGTGTATATATATATATATATATATATATATATATATATATATATATATATATATATATATATATACATACACACACACACACACATATACGCACACTTATGTATTTTCCATTTGAATATTCTCAAAGGTTTTCGGTGCCCTTCTATCTGTAATCGGAGAGCAGGGTATTGCAGCGTTTTCCTTATTTGGACGATATCTTGGTACTAGCTTAGCAGAATCTCACATGACACAACTATTGTCTTTCTTCGAAGACATGGTTGGAGCTTAAATTAACCAAAGAGTTTTGTGATTCCTCAGACATGGGTCACCTTTTTAGGTTTCCAGATAGATTCAATATCAATGGACTCTAACTCTGACAGACAAGAGACAAATAAAACTGGTTTCAGCTTGTCTAAACCTTCAGTCTCTATCATTCCCTTCAGTGGCTATGGTTTAGGTCTCATGATTACAGCATCGGACGCAATCCTCTTTGCTCATTTTTCATATGAGACCTCTTCTGCTTTGCATGTTGCACTAATGGTGCAAGGATTACACAACTGTTATCCTTTTATCCCAACACTCAACTCTCTGTCTTGGTGGTTAAACCACCACTTTATTCTACAAGGAGTCTCATAGGTTCGTCCTACGTGAATTGTGAACTCCACAGATGCAACTTTATGTCTACTAGTGGAGATACCGAAAATACTCAGTCGAGTAATCAGGGACTGCTATTAAAAACATGCTCTCTGCTCATCAGGCATGACTTCAGTTAAAGTGGAAGGCTGTAGGGAGCCAAGTAAAAATCACCTGGCAAGTGGGCTATGCTTTCCTTAGCAATTACTCTTGAGCATGGATTGCCTTAACTACTACACTAAGCAAACCATAATACACAGCAGGTTTTTCCACCACCCCCACACTTTGAGATGGTAATATAAAATATATTATCCCCTTTTCCTGTAATTATATTCTGAAATTGTGAGCTTTTCAGTTCCTGTTAGAAATGGAAGTGCAGAGCACTGTTATATTCCACACAGCCATTGGCCGCACACTCTAGTGACCTATTTATAACTGTTCTTAATTGGCCACAGCAGGGAAGGTAACCTAAGTTACAATATGGCAGCTTCCATTGTTTTTACAGACACTATAATTTACACTTATTTTGTCGATATTTAAACGGCTAATAAAACTTTAAAAAAACATAATTTATGCTTACCTGATAAATTCCTTTCTTCTGTTGTGTGATCAGTCCACGGGTCATCATTACTTCTGGGATATAACTCCTCCCCAACAGGAAATGCAAGAGGATTCACCCAGCAGAGCTGCATATAGCTCCTCCCCTCTACGTCAGTCCCAGTCATTCGACCAAGAAACAACGAGAAAGGAGTAACCAAGGGTGAAGTGGTGACTGGAGTATAATTTAAAAGATATTTACCTGCCTTAAAACAGGGCGGGCCGTGGACTGATCACACAACAGAAGAAAGGAATTTATCAGGTAAGCATAAATTATGTTTTCTTCTGTTATGTGTGATCAGTCCACGGGTCATCATTACTTCTGGGATACCAATACCAAAGCAAAAGTACACGGATGACGGGAGGGATAGGCAGGCTCATTATACAGAAGGAACCACTGCCTGAAGAACCTTTCTCCCAAAAATAGCCTCCGAAGAAGCAAAAGTGTCAAATTTGTAAAATTTGGAAAAAGTATGAAGCGAAGACCAAGTTGCAGCCTTGCAAATCTGTTCAACAGAGGCCTCATTCTTAAAGGCCCAAGTGGAAGCCACAGCTCTAGTGGAGTGAGCTGTAATTCTTTCAGGAGGCTGCTGTCCAGCAGTCTCATAGGCTAAACGTATTATGCTACGAAGCCAAAAAGAGAGAGAGGTAGCAGAAGCTTTTTGACCTCTCCTCTGTCCAGAGTAAACGACAAACAAGGAAGAAGTTTGGCGAAAATCTTTAGTTGCCTGCAAGTAGAACTTGAGGGCACGAACTACATCCAGATTGTGTAAAAGACGTTCCCTCTTTGAAGAAGGATTTGGACACAAGGATGGGACAACAATCTCTTGATTGATGTTCCTGTTAGTGACTACCTTAGGTAAGAACCCAGGTTTAGTACGCAGAACTACCTTGTCTGAGTGAAAAATCAGATAAGGGGAATCACAATGTAAGGCTGATAACTCAGAGACTCTTCGAGCCGAGGAAATAGCCATTAAAAACAGAACTTTCCAAGATAACATTTTTATATCAATGGAATGAAGGGGTTCAAACGGAACACCCTGTAAAACGTTAAGAACTAAGTTTAAACTCCATGGTGGAGCAACAGCTTTAAACACAGGCTTGATCCTAGCTAAAGCCTGACAAAAGGACTGGACGTCTGGATTTTCTGACAGACGTCTGTGTAACAAGATGGACAGAGCTGAAATCTGTCCCTTTAATGAACTAGCTGATAAACCCTTTTCTAAACCTTCTTGTAGAAAAGACAATATCCTAGCGATCCTAACCTTACTCCAGGAGTAACCTTTGGATTCGCACCAGTATAGGTATTTCCGCCATATTTTATGGTAAATCCTTCTGGTAACAGGCTTCCTAGCCTGAATCAGGGTATCAATAACCGACTCAGAAAAACCACGTTTTGATAAAATCAAGCGTTCAATTTCCAAGCAGTCAGCTTCAGAGAAGTTAGATTTTGATGTTTGAATGGACCCTGTATCAGAAGGTCCTGTCTTAGAGGTAGAGACCAAGGCGGACAGGATGACATGTCCACTAGATCTGCATACCAAGTCCTGCGTGGCCAAGCAGGTGCTATTAGAATTACTGATGCTCTCTCCTGTTTGATTTTGGCAATCAATCGAGGAAGCAGTGGGAAGGGTGGAAACACATAAGCCATCCTGAAGTTCCAAGGTGCTGTCAAAGCATCTATCAGAACTGCTCCCGGATCCCTGGATCTGGACCCGTAGCGAGGAAGTTTGGCGTTCTGGCGAGACGCCATGAGATCTATCTCTGGTTTGCCCCAACGTCGAAGTATTTGGGCAAAGACCTCCGGATGAAGTTCCCACTCCCCCGGATGAAGAGTCTGGCGACTCAAGAAATCCGCCTCCCAGTTCTCCACTCCCGGGATGTGGATTGCTGACAGGTGGCAAGAGTGAGACTCTGCCCAGCGAATTATCCTTGATACTTCCATCATTGCTAGGGAGCTTCTTGTCCCTCCCTGATGGTTGATGTAAGCTACAGTCGTGATGTTGTCCGACTGAAACCTGATGAACCCCCGAGTTATTAACTGGGGCCAAGCCAGAAGGGCATTGAGAACTGCTCTCAATTCCAGAATGTTTATTGGAAGGAGACTCTCCTCCTGATTCCATAGTCCCTGAGCCTTCAGAGAATTCCAGACAGCGCCCCAACCTAGTAGGCTGGCGTCTGTTGTTACAATTGTCCAGTCTGGCCTGCTGAATGGCATTCCCCTGGACAGGTGTGGCCGATGAAGCCACCATAGAAGAGAATTTCTGGTCTCTTGATTCAGATTCAGAGTAGGGGACAAATCTGAGTAATCCCCATTCCACTGACTTAGCATGCATAGTTGCAGCGGTCTGAGGTGTAGGCGTGCAAAAGGTACTATGTCCATTGCCGCTACCATTAAGCCGATCACCTCCATGCATTGAGCTCCTGACGGGTGTTGAATGGAATGAAGGACGCGGCACGCATTTTGAAGTTTTGTTAACCTGTCTTCTGTCAGGTAAATCTTCATTTCTACAGAATCTATAAGAGTCCCCAAGGATGGAACTCTTGTGAGAGGAAAGAGAGAACTCTTCTTTTCGTTCACTTTCCATCCATGCGACCTTAGAAATGCCAGAACTAATTCTGTATGAGACTTGGCAGTTTGAAAGCTTGAAGCTTGTATTAGAATGTCGTCTAGGTACGGAGCTACCGAAATCCCTCGCGGTCTTAGTACCGCTAGAAGGGCACCCAGAACCTTTGTGAAGATTCTTGGAGCCGTAGCCAATCCGAATGGAAGAGCTACAAACTGGTAGTGCCTGTCTAAGAAGGCAAACCTTAGATACCGGTGATGATCTTTGTGGATCGGTATGTGAAGGTAAGCATCCTTTAAATCCACTGTGGTCATGTACTGACCCTCTTGGATCATGGGTAAAATTGTCCGAATAGTTTCCATTTTGAACGATGGAACTCTTAGGAATTTGTTTAGAGTCTTTAAATCTAAGATTGGCCTGAAAGTTCCCTCTTTTTTGGGAACCACAAACAGGTTTGAGTAGAACCCTTGTCCTTGTTCCGACCACGGAACCGGATGGATCACTCCCATTGTTAACAGATCTTGTACGCAGCGTAGAAACGCTTCTTTCTTTATCTGGTTTGTTGACAACCTTGACAGATGAAATCTCCCTCTTGGGGGAGCTAATTTGAAGTCTAGAAGGTATCCCTGAGATATGATCTCTAGTGCCCAGGGATCCTGAACATCTCTTGCCCAGGCCTGGGCGAAGAGAGAGAGTCTGCCCCCTACTAGATCCGGTCCCGGATCGGGGGCTCTCGGTTCATGCTGTCTTTGGGGCAGCAGCAGGTTTCCTGGCCTGCTTGCTTTTGTTCCAGGACTGGTTAGGCTTCCAGCCTTGCCTGTAACGAGCAACAGCTCCTTCCTGTTTTGGTGCAGTGGAGGTTGATGCTGCTCCTGTTTTGAAATTCCGAAAGGGACGAAAATTAGACTGTCTAGCCTTAGCTTTGGCCTTGTCTTGAGGTAGGGCGTGGCCCTTACCTCCCGTAATGTCAGCGATAATTTCTTTCAAACCGGGCCCGAATAAGGACTGCCCCTTGAAAGGTATATTAAGTAATTTGGACTTAGAAGTAACATCAGCTGACCAGGATTTTAGCCACAGTGCCCTGCGTGCCTGTATGGCGAATCCTGAGTTCTTAGCCGTAAGTTTGGTTAAATGTACTACGGCCTCCGAAATGAAAGAATTAGCTAGTTTAAGGACTCTAAGCCTGTCCGTAATGTCGTCTAGCGTAGAGGAACTAAGGTTCTCTTCAAGCGACTCAATCCAAAATGCTGCCGCAGCCGTAATCGGCGCGATACATGCAAGGGGTTGTAATATAAAACCTTGTTGAACAAACATTTTCTTAAGGTAA
Source organism: Bombina bombina (assembly GCF_027579735.1). Lineage (NCBI taxonomy): Eukaryota > Metazoa > Chordata > Amphibia > Anura > Bombinatoridae > Bombina > Bombina bombina. The sequence goes on from NC_069509.1 coordinate 95,918,909, forward strand.
CCCTCTAATTTTTTATCCATTGGATCTGAGAAAGCACAGCTATCCTCCACCGGGATAGTGGTACGCTTAGCTAAAGTAGAAACTGCTCCCTCCACCTTGGGGACCGTTTGCCATAAGTCCCGAGTGGTGGCGTCTATTGGAAACATCTTTCTAAATATTGGAGGGGGTGAGAACGGCACACCGGGTCTATCCCACTCCTTAGTAACAATTTCAGTTAGTCTCTTAGGTATAGGAAAAACGTCAGTACTCGCCGGTACCGCAAAGTATTTATCCAACCTACACAGTTTCTCTGGTATTGCAACAGTGTTACAATCGTTGAGAGCTGCTAAGACCTCCCCTAGTAGTACACGGAGGTTCTCCAATTTAAATTTAAAATTTGAAATATCTGAGTCCAATCTGTTTGGATCAGAACCGTCACCCACAGAATGAAGCTCTCCGTCCTCATGCTCTGCGAGCTGTGACGCAGTATCAGACATGGCCCTAGCATTGTCAGCGCACTCTGTTCTCACCCCAGAGTGATCACGCTTGCCTCTTAGTTCAGGTAATTTAGACAAAACTTCAGTCATAACAGTAGCCATATCTTGTAATGTTATCTGTAATGGCCGCCCAGATGTACTAGGCGCCAAAATATCACGCACCTCCCGGGCGGGAGATGCAGGTACTGTCGCGTGAGGCGAGTTAGCCGGCATAACTCTCCCCTCGCTGTTTGGTGAAATTTGTTCACATTGTACAGATTGACTTTTATTTAAAGTAGCATCAATACAGTTAGTACATAAATTTCTATTGGGCTCCACCTTGGCATTGGAACAAATGACACAGATATCTTCCTCTGAGTCAGACATGTTTAACACACTAGCAAAAAACTTACAACTTGGTTATAATCTTTTTTAGCAAAAAACGTACTGTGCCTCAAAGAGGTACTAACGATTAAATGACAGTTGAAATAATGAACTGAAAAACAGTTATTGCATCAAATTTTAAAACAACACAACTTTTAGCAAAGGTTTGTTCCCATTAGTAAAAAACAACACTAATTAAATTTGTACATAAGAAAACAAAACAACGTTTTTTATACACAGTCACTATAAGAATTCTCACAGCTCTGCTGAGAGAATTTACCTCCCTTCAAAGAAGTTTGAAGACCCCTGAGATCTGTCAGAGATGAACCGGATCATGCAGGACATATAAAAGTAGCTGACTGGAATTTTTTGATGCGTAGCAAAGAGCGCCAAAAACGGCCCCTCCCTCTCCCACACAGCAGTGAAGAGAAACGAAACTGTCACAATTAAAGCAAAAAACTGCCAAGTGGAAAATAATGCCCAAACATTTATTCACACAGTACCTCAGCAATGTAAACGATTCTACATTCCAGCAAAAACGTTTAACATGAGAATAGTTATTAAAAGGATTAGTGACCTTAACACAGTAGTTCCGGTGAAATACCATCCCCAGAATACTGAAGTGTATACATACATGTCATTTTAACGGTATGGCAGGCTTTTCTCATCAATTCCATTCAGAAAATAAAAACTGCCACATACCTCAATGCAGATTCATCTGCCCGCTGTCCCCTGATCTGAAGCCTTTACCTCCCTCAGATGGTCGAGAACAGCAATATGATCTTAACGACTCCGGTTAAAATCATAGTAAAAAATCTCTGTCAGATTCTTCCTCAAACTCTGCCAGAGAAGTAATAACACGCTCCGGTGCTATTTTAAAATAACAAACTTTTGATTGAAGTCATAAAAACTAAGTATAATCACCATAGTCCTCTCACACATCCTATCTAGTCGTTGGGTGCAAGAGAATGACTGGGACTGACGTAGAGGGGAGGAGCTATATGCAGCTCTGCTGGGTGAATCCTCTTGCATTTCCTGTTGGGGAGGAGTTATATCCCAGAAGTAATGATGACCCGTGGACTGATCACACATAACAGAAGAAATACATCTACTAGTTATTCTCAGACTAATGTTTTCTTTGACTGCATCATTCTATTTATCTTGTTTAGTGTTTAATGTACATTTAAGCAAAGCCTCATTTCTTGCAACCTCCTAGGCTGGAGACACTAACTTAAATGTAAAAAGAAAGAGTTGCGGTCAGTTCAGCCAGCAGGTATGTCACTCCAGCAGTGCTGCTGGAACTGTCAGAGTTTGCTTCTGATCAGGAGACATAGCGATGTCACCTGTGTGAGAATGACCCTCTTCATGTACACTGTACCTATCAGCTGCTTCCTGTCTGCATATTTCAAGAGTCGGCTTAGATCAGGAAAGCAGCAATAAAGTCTGTATTTTTGGCATCCAAAGAGTTAACTCTAACCCACGCTACAGGCCACAAAAATATTGCAAACCTCCCCATACACTGGCAACTGCGACTTTCACACACTGGAATGTGACAACATCTCTGTATACTTGGAATCTCTGCCCATGAAATTTGCACTGCACAGTGAGATACCTCACAATGTCACCATTCCCTGTACCCCATTTCTACTAGCGTGTGATAGGTAACACTATTCTATATAATGTCAGCATGTTAAATTATATGTATTGGTCATAATGCTACTCACACAAGCAAAGCAATAACAATGTGGAAATGTGATGTGATCTTTAAAGTATCATTAGGTTTCATCTAATTACAAGCTCATGCGATATGGATACAATATATAAAAAGCTATTAACCATATTTTGTGTTTAGCATAGTGTATACTGGGAATGTCCATAAAAAAAAAAAAGAACAAAAAGTTGTAAATAAAGAAAATGGCCAAGGATTCAGACTGAAGTCAAGATGCTACTGTATTTGGGAATTTACTATCTGCCATTGTCCCTAAGGAACTAAAATGTTCCGTGACCATACTGGGTTTGCTTTCAGTTTAAAGGGACATTGTACACTAGATTTTTCTTTGCATAAATGTTTTGTAGATGATCCATTTATATAGCCCACCTGGGAGTGTTTCTGTAACAATGTATAGTTTTGCTTATTTTTTAATAACATTGTGCTGATTTTCAGACTCCTACCTAAGCCCCCACAGCGTCAGATGTATACACGCGTTTACAGACTCCTGCTGGCTCCTGTTTATGTAATCGTCTTTTCATGTGCAGAGAATTGGGGGAGGGACTGCTGTTTTTGTTTTTCCACACCCTTTCACTGAGTGTCCAAGCCTAACATCATCAGTGCTAAACTGGGAGCTTCTAAGTAGGTTTTATACTGGATTTTTAGATCAGTATCTGTGCATATTCTTCTTTATAGTAGGGTCTATCACATGCAGGTATATGAAAAACAGAATTTATGCTTACCTGATAAATTACTTTCTCCAACGGTGTGTCCGGTCCACGGCGTCATCCATTACTTGTGGGATATTCTCCTCCCCTACAGGGAATGGCAAGGAGAGCACACAGCAAGAGCTGTCCATATAGTCCCTCCCAGGCTCCGCCCCCCCCAGTCATTCGACCGACGGTTAGGAGAAAAAAAGGAGAAACTATAGGGTGCCGTGGTGACTGTAGTGTATAGAGAAAGAAATTTTTCAAACCTGATTAAAAAACCAGGGTGGGCCGTGGACCGGACACACCGTTGGAGAAAGTAATTTATCAGGTAAGCATAAATTCTGTTTTCTCCAACATTGGTGTGTCCGGTCCACGGCGTCATCCATTACTTGTGGGAACCAATACCAAAGCTTTAGGACACGGATGAAGGGAGGGAGAAAATCAGGTTACCTAAACAGAAGGCACCACGGCTTGAAAATACTTTCTCCCAAAAATAGCCTCCGAAGAAGCAAAAGTATCAAATTTGTAGAATTTGGCAAAAGTGTGCAGAGAAGACCAAGTCGCTGCCTTACATAAATGATCAACAGAAGCCTCGTTCTTGAAGGCCCATGTGGAAGCCACAGCCCTAGTAGAGTGAGCTGTGATTCGTTCAGGAGGCTGCCGTCCGGCAGTCTCATAAGTCAATCGGATAATGCTTTTCAGCCAGAAAGAAAGAGAGGTAGCAGTAGCTTTTTGTCCTCTCCTCTTACCAGAATAAACGACAAACAAAGAAGAAGTTTGTCTGAAATCCTTTGTTGCTTCTAAATAGAACTTTAAAGCACGGACTACATCTAAATTGTGTAACAAACGTTCCTTCTTTGAAACTGGATTCGGACACAAGGAAGGAACAACTATTTCCTGGTTAATATTCTTGTTGGAAACAACTTTTGGAAGAAAACCAGGCTTGGTACGCAAAACAACCTTATCTGAATGGAACACCAGATAGGGTGGATCACACTGCAAAGCAGATAGTTCAGAAACTCTTCTAGCAGAAGAAATAGCAACCAAAAACAGAACTTTCCAAGATAGTAACTTGATATCTATGGAATGTAAAGGTTCAAACGGAACCCCTTGAAGAACTGAAAGAACTAAATTTAGACTCCAGGGAGGAGTCAAAGGTCTGTAAACAGGCTTGATTCTGACCAAAGCCTGTACAAAAGCTTGTACATCTGGCACAGCTGCCAGTCGTTTGTGTAACAACACGGATAAAGCAGAAATCTGTTCTTTTAGAGAACTCGCTGACAACCCTTTATCCAAACCCTCTTGGAGAAAGGAGAGAATCTTAGGAATTTTAATCTTACTCCAGGAGAATCCCTTGGATTCACACCAACAGATATCCTTTTTCCATATTTTATGGTAAATCTTCCTAGTCACAGGTTTTCTGGCTTGAACCAGAGTATCTATCCCTGAATTTGAAAACCCACGCTTGGATAAAATCAAGCGTTCAATTTCCAAGCAGTCAGCTGCAGAGAAACTAGATTTGGATGTTCGAATGGACCTTGTACCAGAAGATCCTGTCTCAAAGGTAGCTTCCATGGTGGAGCCGATGACATATTCACCAGGTCTGCATACCAAGTCCTGCGTGGCCACGCAGGAGCTATCAGAATCACAGAGGCCTTCTCCTGTTTGATCCTGGCTACGAGCCTGGGAAGGAGAGGGAACGGTGGAAACACATAAGCTAGGTTGAACGACCAAGGCGCCACTAATGCATCCACTAGAGTCGCCTTGGGATCCCTGGATCTGGACCCGTAGCAAGGAACCTTGAAGTTCTGACGAGACGCCATCAGATCCATGTCTGGAATGCCCCATAATTGAGTCAACTGGGCAAAGACCTCCGGGTGGAGTTCCCACTCCCCCGGATGGAAAGTCTGACGACTCAGATAATCCGCTTCCCAGTTGTCTCCTCCTGGGATGTGAATTGCAGGTAGATGGCAGGAGTGATCCTCCGCCCATTTGATGATCTTGGATACCTCTCTCATCGCCAAGGAACTCCTTGTTCCTCCCTGATGGATGATGTAAGCTACAGTCGTCATGTTGTCTGACTGGAATCTTATGAATCCGGCCTTCACTAGTTGAGGCCAAGCCCGGAGAGCATTGAATATCACTCTCAGTTCCAGGGTGTTTATCGGAAGAAGAGACTCTTCCCGAGACCATACACCCTGAGCTTTCAGGGAATCCCAGACCGCGCCCCATCCTAATAGACTGGCGTCGGTCGTGACAATGACCCACTCTGGTCTGCGGAAACTCATTCCCTGAGACAGGTGATCCTGATTCAACCACCAACGGAGTGAGTCTCTGGTCACCTGGTCTACTTGAATCTGTGGAGACAAGTCTGCAAAGTCCCCATTCCACTGATTGAGCATGCACAGATGTAATGGTCTTAGATGAATTTGAGCAAAAGGAACTATGTCCATTGCTGCAACCATCAATCCTACTACTTCCATGCACTGAGCTATGGAAGGCTGCAGAATAGAGTGAAGAACTTGACAAGAGTTTTTGACTTTCTGACTTCTGTCAGGAAGATCTTCATTTCTAAAGAATCTATTATTGTTCCCAAAAAGGGAACTCTTTTTGACGGAGACAGGGAACTCTTTTCTACGTTCACCTTCCACCCGTGAGATCTGAGAAAGGCTAGAACAATGTCTGTATGAGCCTTTGTCTTGGAAAGAGACAACGCTTGAATTAGAATGTTGTCTAGATAAGGTGCCACTGCAATGCCCCTCGGTCTTAGAACCGCCAGAAGGGACCCTAGCACCTTTGTGAAAATTCTGGGAGCAGTGGCTAAACCGAACGGAAGAGCGACGAACTGGTAATGTTTGTCCAGAAAGGCGAACCTTAGGAACTGATGATGATCTTTGTGGATAGGAATATGTAGGTACGCATCCTTTAAATCCACGGTAGTCATATATTGACCCTCCTGGATTGTAGGTAAAATTGTTCGAATGGTTTCCATTTTGAACGATGGAACTCTGAGAAATTTGATTAGAATTTTTAAATCCAGAATTGGTCTGAAAGTTCCCTCTTTTTTGGGAACTACAAACAGATTTGAGTAAATCCCCTGACCTTGTTCCACAGTTGGAACTGGGTGTATCACTCCCATCTTTAACAGGTCTTCTACACAATGTAAGAATGCCTGTCTCTTTATTTGGTTTGAAGATAAGTGAGACATGTGGAACCTTCCCCTTGGGGGTAGTTCCTTGAATTCTAGAAGATAACCCTGAGAGACTATTTCTAGTGCCCAGGGATCCTGAACATCTCTTCCCCAAGCCTGAGCAAAGAGAGAGAGTCTGCCCCTACTAGATCCGGTCCCGGATCAGGGGCTACCCCTTCATGCTGTTTTGGTAGCAGCAGCAGGCTTCTTGGCCTGTTTACCCTTGTTCCAGCCTTGTACTGGTTTCCAAGCTGGTTTGGTCTGGGAAGCGTTACCCTCTTGTCTAGAGGCTGCAGAGTTGGAAGCCGGTCCGTTCCTGAAATTGCGAAAGGAACGAAAAACAGAATTTATGTTTACCTGATAAATTTCTTTCTCCAACGGTGTGTCCGGTCCACGGCGTCATCCTTACTTGTGGGATATTCTCTTCCCCAACAGGAAATGGCAAAGAGCCCAGCAAAGCTGGTCACATGATCCCTCCTAGGCTCCGCCTACCCCAGTCATTCGACCGACGTTAAGGAGGAATATTTGCATAGGAGAAACCATATGGTACCGTGGTGACTGTAGTTAAAGAAAATAAAATATCAGACCTGATTAAAAAAACCAGGGCGGGCCGTGGACCGGACACACCGTTGGAGAAAGAAATTTATCAGGTAAACATAAATTCTGTTTTCTCCAACATAGGTGTGTCCGGTCCACGGCGTCATCCTTACTTGTGGGAACCAATACCAAAGCTTTAGGACACGGATGAAGGGAGGGAGCAAATCAGGTCACCTAAATGGAAGGCACCACGGCTTGCAAAACCTTTCTCCCAAAAATAGCCTCAGAAGAAGCAAAAGTATCAAACTTGTAAAATTTGGTAAAAGTGTGCAGTGAAGACCAAGTCGCTGCCCTACATATCTGATCAACAGAAGCCTCGTTCTTGAAGGCCCATGTGGAAGCCACAGCCCTAGTGGAATGAGCTGTGATTCTTTCGGGAGGCTGCCGTCCGGCAGTCTCGTAAGCCAATCTGATGATGCTTTTAATCCAAAAAGAGAGAGAGGTAGAAGTTGCTTTTTGACCTCTCCTTTTACCTGAATAAACAACAAACAAGGAAGATGTTTGTCTAAAATCCTTTGTAGCATCTAAATAGAATTTTAGAGCGCGAACAACATCCAAATTGTGCAACAAACGTTCCTTCTTCGAAACTGGTTTTGGACACAGAGAAGGTACGATAATCTCCTGGTTAATGTTTTTGTTAGAAACAACTTTTGGAAGAAAACCAGGTTTAGTACGTAAAACCACCTTATCTGCATGGAACACCAGATAAGGAGGAGAACACTGCAGAGCAGATAATTCTGAGACTCTTCTAGCAGAAGAAATCGCAACTAAAAACAAAACTTTCCAAGATAATAACTTAATATCAACGGAATGTAAGGGTTCAAACGGAACCCCCTGAAGAACTGAAAGAACTAAATTGAGACTCCAAGGAGGAGTCAAAGGTTTGTAAACAGGCTTGATTCTAACCAGAGCCTGAACAAAGGCTTGAACATCTGGCACAGCTGCCAGCTTTTTGTGAAGTAATACCGACAAGGCAGAAATCTGTCCCTTCAGGGAACTTGCAGATAATCCTTTTTCCAATCCTTCTTGAAGGAAGGATAGAATCCTAGGAATCTTAACCTTGTCCCAAGGGAATCCTTTAGATTCACACCAACAGATATATTTTTTCCAAATTTTGTGGTAAATCTTTCTAGTCACAGGCTTTCTGGCCTGAACAAGAGTATCGATCACAGAATCTGAGAATCCTCGCTTCGATAAAATCAAGCGTACAATCTCCAAGCAGTCAGCTGGAGTGAAACCAGATTCGGATGTTCGAACGGACCCTGAACAAGAAGGTCTCGTCTCAAAGGTAGCTTCCAAGGTGGAGCCGATGACATATTCACCAGATCTGCATACCAAGTCCTGCGTGGCCACGCAGGAGCTATCAAGATCACCGACGCCCTCTCCTGCTTGATCCTGGCTATCAGCCTGGGGATGAGAGGAAATGGCGGGAACACATAAGCTAGTTTGAAGGTCCAAGGTGCTACTAGTGCATCCACTAGAGCCGCCTTGGGATCCCTGGATCTGGCCCCGTAGCAAGGAACTTTGAAGTTCTGACGAGAGGCCATCAGATCCATGTCTGGAATGCCCCACAGGTGAGTGACTTGGGCAAAGATTTCCGGATGGAGTTCCCACTCCCCCGGATGCAATGTCTGACGACTCAGAAAATCCGCTTCCCAATTTTCCACTCCTGGGATGTGGATAGCAGACAGGTGGCAGGAGTGAGACTCCGCCCAAAGAATAATTTTGGTTACTTCTTCCATCGCTAGGGAACTCCTTGTTCCCCCCTGATGGTTGATGTACGCAACAGTCGTCATGTTGTCTGATTGAAACCGTATGAACCTGGTCCTCGCAAGCTGGGGCCAGGCCTGGAGCGCATTGAATATCGCTCTCAGTTCCAGAATATTTATCGGTAGAAGAGATTCTTCCCGAGACCAAAGACCCTGAGCTTTCAGGGATCCCCAGACCGCGCCCCAGCCTATCAGACTGGCGTCGGTCGTGACAATGACCCACTCTGGTCTGTGGAACATCATCCCTTGAGACAGATTGTCCAGGGACAGCCACCAACGGAGTGAGTCTCTGGTCCTCTGATTTACTTGTATCTTCGGAGACAAGTCTGTATAGTCCCCATTCCACTGACTGAGCATGCACAGTTGTAATGGTCTTAGATGAATGCGCGCAAAAGGAACTATGTCCATCGCCGCCACCATCAACCCGATCACTTCCATGCACTGAGCTATGGAAGGAAGAGGAACGGAATGAAGTATCCGACAAGAGTCCAGAAGCTTTGTTTTTCTGGCCTCTGTTAGAAAGATCCTCATTTCTAAGGAGTCTATAATTGTTCCCAAGAAGGGAACCCTTGTTGACGGGGATAGAGAACTCTTTTCCACGTTCACTTTCCAGCCGTGAGATCTGAGAAAGGCCAGGACAATGTCCGTGTGAGCCTTTGCTTGAGGAAGGGACGACGCTTGAATCAGAATGTCGTCCAGGTAAGGTACTACTGCAATGCCCCTTGGTCTTAGCACCGCTAGAAGGGACCCTAGTACCTTTGTGAAAATCCTTGGAGCAGTGGCTAATCCGAAAGGAAGCGCCACGAACTGGTAATGTTTGTCCAGGAATGCAAACCTTAGGAACCGATGATGTTCCTTGTGGATAGGAATATGTAGATACGCATCCTTTAAATCCACCGTGGTCATAAATTGACCTTCCTGGATGGAAGGAAGGATAGTTCGAATGGTTTCCATCTTGAACGATGGGACCTTGAGAAATTTGTTTAAGATCTTGAGATCTAGGATTGGTCTGAACGTTCCCTCTTTTTTGGGAACTATGAACAGATTGGAGTAGAACCCCATCCCTTGTTCTCTTAATGGAACAGGATGAATCACTCCCATTTTTAACAGGTCTTCTACACAATGTAAGAACGCCTGTCTTTTTATGTGGTCTGAAGACAACTGCGACTTGTGGAACCTCCCCCTTGGGGGAAGTCCCTTGAATTCCAGAAGATAACCCTGGGAGACTATTTTTAGCGCCCAAGGATCCAGAACATCTCTTGCCCAAGCCTGAGCGAAGAGAGAGAGTCTTCCCCCCACCAGATCCGGTCCCGGATCGGGGGCCAATATTTCATGCTGTCTTGGTAACAGTGGCAGGTTTCTTGGCCTGCTTTCCCTTGTTCCAGCCTTGCATTGGTCTCCAAGCTGGCTTGGCCTGAGAAGTATTACCCTCTTGCTTAGAGGACGTAACACCTTGGGCTGGTCCGTTTTTACGAAAGGGACGAAAATTAGGTCTATTTTTTGCCTTGAAGGGCCGATCCTGAGGAAGGGCGTGGCCCTTACCCCCAGTGATATCAGAGATAATCTCTTTCAAGTCAGGACCAAACAGCGTTTTCCCCTTGAAAGGAATGTTTAGTAGCTTGTTCTTGGAAGACGCATCAGCCGACCAAGATTTCAACCAAAGCGCTCTGCGCGCCACAATAGCAAACCCAGAGTTCTTAGCCGCTAACTTAGCCAATTGCAAAGAGGCGTCTAGAGTGAAAGAATTAGCCAATTTGAGAGCATTGATTCTGTCCATAATCTCCTCATAAGGAGGAGAGTCACTATCGAGCACCTTAAGCAGTTCATCAAACCAGAAATATGCGGCTGTAGTGACAGGGACAATGCATGAAATGGGTTGTAGAAGGTAACCCTGCTGAACAAACATCTTTTTAAGCAAACCTTCTAATTTTTTATCCATAGGATCTTTGAAAGCACAACTATCCTCTATGGGAATAGTGGTGCGTTTGTTTAAAGTAGAAACCGCTCCCTCGACCTTGGGGACTGACTGCCATAAGTCCTTTCTGGGGTCGACCATAGGAAACAATTTTTTAAATATGGGGGGAGGGACGAAAGGAATACCGGGCCTTTCCCATTCTTTATTAACAATGTCCGCCACCCGCTTGGGTATAGGAAAAGCTTCTGGGAGCCCCGGCACCTCTAGGAACTTGTCCATTTTACATAGTTTCTCTGGGATGACTAAATTTTCACAATCATCCAGAGTGGATAATACCTCCTTAAGCAAAATGCGGAGATGTTCCAATTTAAATTTAAATGTAATCACATCAGATTCAGCCTGCTGAGAAATGTTCCCTAAATCAGTAATTTCTCCCTCAGACAAAACCTCCCTGGCCCCCTCAGATTGGGTTAGGGGCCCTTCAGAGATATTAATATCAGCGTCGTCATGCTCTTCAGTAACTAAAACAGAGCAGCCACGCTTACGCTGACAAGGGTTCATTTTGGCTAAAATGTTTTTGACAGAATTATCCATTACAGCCGTTAATTGTTGCATAGTAAGGAGAATTGGCGCGCTAGATGTACTAGGGGCCTCCTGAGTGGGCAAGACTCGTGTAGACGAAGGAGGGAATGATGCAGTACCATGCTTACTCCCCTCACTTGAGGAATCATCTTGGGCATCATTGTCATTATCACATAAATCACATTTATTTAAATGAATAGGAATTCTGGCTTCCCCACATTCAGAACACAGTCTATCTCAGAAGTCTTTTATAAGTATCAGAGCTCCTCTCACATGCGACTGCATGCCATGCCTCTCAAAAACAAGTGCGCAACACCGGCGCGAAAATGAGACTCTGCCTATGCTTTGGGAAAGCCCCTAAAGAATAAGGTGTCTAAAACAGTGCCTGCCGATATTATTAAATCAAAATACCCAGAATAAATGATTCCTCAAGGCTAAATAAGTGTTAATATCAATCGATTTAGCCCAAAAAAAGTCTACAGTTTAAATAAGCCCTTGTGAAGCCCTTATTTACAATCGTAATAAACATGGCTTACCGGATCCCATAGGGAAAATGACAGCTTCCAGCATTACATCGTCTTGTTAGAATGTGTCATACCTCAAGCAGCAAGAGACTGCAAACTGTTCCCCCAACTGAAGTTAATTGCTCTCAACAGTCCTGTGTGGAACAGCCATGGATTTTAGTTACGGTTGCTAAAATCATTTTCCTCATACAAACAGAATTCTTCATCTCTTTTCTGTTTCTGAGTAAATAGTACGTACCAGCACTATTTGAAAATAACAAACTCTTGATTGAATAATGAAAAACTACAGTTAAACACTAAAAAACTCTAAGCCATCTCCGTGGAGATGTTGCCTGTACAACGGCAAAGAGAATGACTGGGGTAGGCGGAGCCTAGGAGGGATCATGTGACCAGCTTTGCTGGGCTCTTTGCCATTTCCTGTTGGGGAAGAGAATATCCCACAAGTAAGGATGACGCCGTGGACCGGACACACCTATGTTGGAGAAATTGGACTTATTCTTAGCCTTGAAAGGTCTATCTTGTGGGAGGGCATGGCCCTTTCCCCCAGTGATGTTTGAAATAATCTCTTTCAATTCTGGCCCAAAAAGGGTCTTACCCTTGAAAGGGATAATAAGCAATTTTGTCTTGGAAGATACATCCGCCGACCAAGACTTTAGCCAGAGCGCTCTGCGCGCCACAATTGCAAACCCTGAATTTTTCGCCGCTAACCTCGCTAACTGCAAGGCGGCGTCTAAAATAAAGGAATTAGCTAACTTAAGTGCGTGAATTCTGTCCATGACTTCCTCATACGGAGTCTCCCTACTGAGCGACTTTTCCAGTTCCTCGAACCAGAACCATGCCGCTGTAGTGACAGGAATAATGCACAAAATAGGTTGAAGGAGGTAACCTTGCTGTACAAAAATCTTTTTAAGCAAACCATCCAATTTTTTATCCATAGGATCTTTGAAAGCACAATTGTCCTCAATAGGAATGGTCGTGCGCTTGGCTAGAGTAGAAACCGCCCCCTCGACCTTAGGGACTGTTTGCCATGTGTCCTTCCTGGGGTCGACCATAGGGAACAATTTCTTAAATATAGGAGAAGGGGCAAAAGGTATGCCTGGCTTCTCCCACTCCTTATTCACTATGTCCGCCACCCGTTTAGGTATCGGAAAAGCATCAGGGTGCACCGGGACCTCAAGGAACTTGTCCATCTTGCACAATTTTTCTGGGATGACCAGATTGTCACAATCATCCAGAGTAGATAGCACCTCCTTAAGTAATGCGCGGAGATGCTCTAATTTAAATTTAAATGTCACAACATCAGGTTCTGCCTGCTGAGAAATTATTCCTGTATCAGAAATTTCCCCATCTGACAAACCCTCCCTCACTGCCACTTCAGATTGGTGTGAGGGTATGACAGAAAAATTATCATCAGCGCCCTCCTGCTCTACAGTGTTTAAAACAGAACCATCGCGCTTTCTCTGAAATGCTGGCATTTTGGATAAAATATTAGCTATGGAGTTATCCATTACTGCCGTCAATTGTTGCATAGTAACAAGCATTGGCGCGCTAGAAGTACTAGGGGTCGCCTGCGCGGGTATAACTGGTATAGACACAGAAGGAGATGATGTAGAACTATGTCTACTTCCTTCATCTGAGGAATCATCCTGGGCAACTTTACTATTTGTGACAGTACTGTCCTTACTTTGTTTGGACGCTATGGCACAATTATCACACATATTTTAAAACCTGATCTATCTGAAGGTACAGACATGTTAAACAGGCTTAAACTGGTTAATAAAGCACAAAAACCGTTTTAAAACAAAACCGTTACTGTCTCTTTAAATGTTAAACAGGGAACACTTTATTACTGAATATGTGAAAAACTATGAAGGAATTATCCAATCTTTACCAAAATTTCACCACAGTGTCTTAATGCATTCAAAGTATTGCACCCCAATTTTCAAGCTGTTAACCCTTAAAATGTGGAAACCGGAGCCGTTTACAATTTTAACCCCCTTACAGTCCCAGCCACAGCCTTTGCTGCGACTTCACCAATCCCAGGGGGGTATACGATACCAAATGAAGCCTTCTAGGAACGTTTTTAGTGGATTCCAGACCCTCACACATGCAGCTGCATGTACTGTACTCAAAAGTAACTGCGCAGTAATGGCGCGAAAATAAGGCTCTGCCTACTACAGAGAAAGGCCCATCCTGACTAGGAAGGTGTCTTAACAAGTGCCTGGCGCTAAAAACGTTCCCCAATGTTATAAAAGTGTGAAATTCAACTTCAAACTGCATATAATACTTAAATAAAGCAATCGATTTAGCCCCTAGAAGTGTCTACCAGTTTATAGCCCATAATAAGCCCTTTATTCTGTTTGAGACTAAGAAAATGGCTTACCGATCCCCATGAGGGAAAAATGACAGCCTTCCAGCAACAGTCTTGTTAGAAAAATGGCTAGTCATACCTTGAGCAGAAAAGTCTGCAAACTGTTCCCCCCAACTGAAGTTCTCTCAGCTCAACAGTCCTGTGTGGGAACAGCAAACGATTTTAGTTACTGCTGCTAAAATCATACTCCTCTCACAAACAGAACTCTTCATCTTTTTCTGTTTCAGAGTAAATAGTACATACCAGCACTATTTTAAAATAACAAACTCTTGATAGAAGAATAAAAAACTACAACTAAACACCACAAACTCCTCACCATCCCCGTGGAGATGCTACTTGTTCAGAGCGGCAAGGAGAATGACTGGGGGGGCGGAGCCTGGGAGGGACTATATGGACAGCTCTTGCTGTGTGCTCTCCTTGCCATTCCCTGTAGGGGAGGAGAATATCCCACAAGTAATGGATGACGCCGTGGACCGGACACACCAATGTTTGAGAAATTGGTGTGCACTGTTCCTTTAAGCAGATTTGCTAGTTTTTACTTTCTCACCTTTAAAACTTCAGAGCCTGTCTGGAATGTGTAGCTGTCTCCCCGGTTGGTTAGCAAATAAATAGCCTGGTTGACATGATTTCTGGCATCTTGAATCTAGAAATTAAAAAAAAAAAAAAACAGTATGTTTCACTTTGAAACGTCACCACATCTAAAACACTAAAAGGAGATATGAAACCCAATGTTTTCTTTTTTATTCAGATAGAGAATACTCTTCTAAATAACTTCTATTATCCCATTTGCTTCATTCTCTTGGTATCCTTTGTTGAAGAACAATGCATTACTAAGAGCAAGCTGAACACATCAGGAGAGCCTATCACAGGAGGTTTATATGTGCAGCCACCAATCAGCATCTAGATACCTAGGCATCCTTTTCAACAAAGGATACCAAAAGAACAAAGCACATTTTATAATAGAAGTAAATTGAAAAGTTGTTAAAAATTGCATACTCTGTCTGAATCACGAATGGTTAATTTTTACTTTACTGTCCCTTTAAAGGGGCATGAAACCGGAATTTTTTTCTCTCATGATTCAGTAAGACCATGCAATTTCAAACAACTTTTTACTTCTGATATCAAATTGTCTTTATTCTCTTAATATTCTTTGTTGAAAATCAGGTAGAAAGGCTCAGAAGCGTGCACATGTCTGCAGCACTATATGGGAGGAATTTGGCAAGAATGTTATACATATGCAGCACTATTTCCTGCCATGACATGCATGCTACATACCTAGGTATCTTTTCAATAAAGAATACCATGAAAACAAAGTTGATATAGAAGTTAACTGTAAACTTTTTTTTTTTTTTTTTTTTTTTATAAATGTAAGCTTTGTCTAAATCATTAAATAAAAATGTTGGGTTTCGTGTCCCTTTAACTTTTGAAAACAGCGGATTTCTTTTAATAAACGTATAAATATACAGCTGTGTGTGTGTGTGTTAAAAGAGGACAATAAATCAGCGCTAGTAGTAAATAAACCTAAAGCCCAATACTGCTGCTCTCAGCTCCTTTATGCTGCCTTAATCCAAACACTAGGGGGCCTATTTAACAAAGGTCTGTCAAACCTGATCCGACAGTGCGGATCATGTCCGACAGACCTTGCTGAATGCGGAGAGCAATACGCTCTCCATATTCAGCATTGCACCAGCAGCTCTTGTGAACTGCTGGGGAAGCGCCGCTTACCAGCAGGGGTGTGAATTGCGGCGATGTCTGTCCGCCTATTCAGAGCAGGTTAGGTTATGACAGGTTATGGAGCAGCGGTCTTTGGACATCACTTCCGGTTGACATGATCACGGTGGAACGCAAGATGCGTTCCACACTCGATATTTTGGCGCACTTTTGGAAGCAACAATTGTTTGGTGAGACACTGTTTGATACACTATAAATTGTGTGATATTTGGTTATTTGTTCATGCTGATGAAGGGGTTGTGAACCCCGAAAACGTTCCGTTAAAGAATCATTTGAAAAGACCTGAGAGTGCATTTGACTGTGTTACTTATATTGCTTATATTTGCACCCAGGCGGTTGCCTCTTGGTGGGCTGAGCTGAAAATTGCTTGAATATATATATATATATATATATATATATATATATATATATATATATATATATCAAAATGCAGGGGGAGGAGGGGGTGTCGTAAAAATCATGATGGGGGTTTAGGAGACAGGCAGATAGTGTCAGTAAAAGATAACAGGCAGGGGAAATATATGGTTATACATAAAGCTTTGTGTATAACCATATATGTCCCCTGCCTGTTATCTTTTACTGACATTATCTGCCTGTCTCCTAAGCCCCCATCATGATTTTTACGACACCCCCTCCTCCCCCTGCATTCAGACCTCTTTAACACTTTGTCTTTTCAGCCTGTGTTTTGCTTCAGACTTGAAAACGGAAGACATTTTTCCAAAAGCTTGTCATTTTATAAATGTATAGTTAGTCCAATAAAAAAGTATCATTGCTCAATGCAATACTCTTGTTATTTTGATATCTAAATATCTGGACTAACACAGCTACTCCAATCTATCTATCTATCTATACACACACCTATATATATATATATATATATATAGGACTAAATCTAACCTTACTGTCAAGGAAAAAAAAGCCATCACTGATTTACAGAAGAATAACAACATAGTGATACGCACAGCTGATAAGGGAGGTGCGGTAGTTGTTCTAGATAGGGAAGCCTATATCTATGAAGCACACAGACAGTTACATGACACAGACAATTACCTTGAATTGGATAGGGATCCAACAACCAGTTTTCAAAGGGATTTGCGAAGACTTTTGGATGATGGCCACTTTGATTTTGCAACTTTTGAGTATTTGTATGTCGAATGCCCAGTAGTGCCCATCTTCCACCACCTTCCAAAAGTCCACAAAACATTGACTGAGGTAAAGGGTAGACCCATTATAAGCGGAATTGGGTCTATCTTTGAACATCTATCCCAATGGCTAGATGCTTTACTCTTTCCCTTTGTAAAAAGCTTGCAGAGCTATTTGAGAGATACCAAAGATCTTTTGAATTTACTTCAAGATTTTGTATGGGACTCTAGGGTGCACATTTGGTTGACCGTGGATGTGGTCGCCCTCTACTCCTCAATCCCACATGAAAAGGGTTTGGAGGCCATCAGATATTTTCTAGAAAATTTTTCATCTTTTGACAGACCCTTCATTGAATACATACTAAGGGCCACACATTTTATGTTAACACACAATTATTTTCGGTTTGGGGAATCTTTTTATCTCCAAAGATGTGGGACAGCTATGGGGGCCAAATTTGCGCCCCCATATGCCAACCTCCTCATGGGTTGGTGGGAGATGTCCCACATGTTTGGAGAACTGAACCCCCACAGAGATCAGATATCCCTTTACAGGCGGTATATAGATGATCTCCTTTTTGTGTGGTGTGGACCAATCACAGACCTACTTGACTTTGTCAATAGACTTAATAATAACAATGTAGGTCTAAAATTTACATTTGAACACCACCACACTGAGATCAACTTTTTGGATCTCACTCTTAAGGCTGACAGGTCGGGTAAAATTCACAGCAGCACGTTTAGAAAGCCAATCACAAGGAATACCCTGCTCCATGCTAGGAGTTGTCACCCTAAGCATGTACCATTAGCAGTAGCAAAAGGGAAAATGATTAGGCTCAAACGAAATTGCAGTGAAGAGTCAACTTTTCAAAAACAGAGAATGGAACTTGAAAAAAAGACTTGGTGATAGAGGATACCCTAAACATGTCATCAAACAGGCACATGTACAAGTGGACAGAGTAGATAGGGAGACCCTCCTCAAAGGATCTAGAACCCTGAATAAGACACAGGTTACAAGGACAGACAATAAAGTTACCTTTGTTACTGACTATAGCATAGAGTACAAAGAAATTTGCAATATAGTCAATAAACACTTTAGAATGTTGGCAGCTGATGACAAACTAATAAGTACAGTGCATGCATTGAATGTCATTTACAGTACGTAGGGCTCACTAGTACTGAGGTCAATACCAGGATTCGCAATCACCTTTCTACCATTAAAATTGGAGAAGCTAGTACCCCACTAGTCAAACACTTTAAACTTGTACATAATAAGAGCAGTGCAACACTGAGGTGGCAGGCTATTGAAAGGGTTACTACTCCCTTGCGTGGAGGAGACAGATCCCACATTTTAGGTAAAAGGGAGATGTTCTGGATTTTTAAGTTACAGACTCGTGTCCCTAAGGGACTAAATTCAGAATATGATCTGATTAATTATTGGAAGTAGTAGGTTAAAGAGTATTTCAATATAACCTATACATCACAGCTATCTATTGAGCCCTTCATTTTTCATTTCTGTTTCAATACTAGTTTAAATAGCGTTATTTTCTTTATGAGGATGGTCATAAATATTTATTATTACTGTTAGCCTTACACACTAATTTTTACTGTATCCAGAGAAGGTTTATTGTATCTATATGTGTCGCAACAGTTTTTTCTTTATTGACCAGTAAAAATGTTTTTACTTAATTCTCTGTCTGAGGATATAACATAGTACATTAGTTTTCTAATGCTATTCCATGTATACGTTATTTTGCTTTAATAATGTTCAACATATTTTCCATCTTCTTGTTCTCTTCTTATCCTTTATTTTTGTAACATAGGACTAGAGGTACCTGCTAATATATACCAATTTATTATATAAGTAATGGATACGAAATGTGTTTTCCATCATTGCAGGTTAAATCTCAAAGAATGTTCAAGCTTTAATATTTAAGCTTTAAATATTAGATATGATGTTCTCTTTCATACACAATATAGAAGTTTTTACACTTAAGGTATGTAAATGGTTAATTTTTACACCACTACTAATCTGCACACTCACACAGAGTTTTGTTTTTGTTATTAACCAATCAGAATTGTATAGTGCTTTTAAATGAAGCAGCACCTGTGCATTCCATCAGCTATGATTACGGTATCACACCGAAACATGTCAGCTGGAAGCAACAGGTGCTGAGTGTTGTTCGTTTTTGACCCCCATGGTTTTTATCCATATGTGGATTTCAATAAAGTTTGGATTTTATTTCATCTATTGTGACCCTGGATTTCCTTCCTAATATATATATATATATATATATATATATATATATATATATATATATATATATATATATATATATATATATACACATACATACACACATATATATATATATACATATTATGCTTAGGCAAATTTTAAGACTATTGACCTTGCACTACTGTGCGTTCAACACACACCGGTCTCAATCAGAAACTAGTTACACAGCACAGTTGTGCTACTAGCGCTTCTGATTGGATCAGCTCTAAAGACCAGCAGGCCTCTGCAGTCCCAAACCGTATTTCTACTGTGCTTTTAACCCCCTTTGTGGGGGTTAAACACAGACGTGCAGAGTCGACAGTCTTAAAATTACATACTCTAAATGAATTGTTTTGGCCCTTTACTGCCCTTTTAAAGCAATTAAGCAAATAGACACACAACAGTGAAATATTGTCCAATCTATAAGCTCTAAATTTCACATGACAAAGTGGAAAAATTGTTACAGTATAACACAGAACTGATACCAAAACCAAAGTAATGGAAATTATATAATAAGCTATTATAGAGCCAACCCTTCAAAGTCACCAATGTAATCAGAGGCCCATAATACGAGGGAAAATTCTGATAAGGCCTTCTGGTCCAATATAATAAATAGTCATTACTTAGTCTAAGTTGGATAACAGTTTGCAAATTCCTTTGTGTTGGGGGGGGGGGGGGGGGGACAGAAAAAAAAACATCCATACTTGCTGCATTTTCCACTGTTTATCCTCACGGAAGGCAAAATGTAACAGCTGATTAGTTCTCAGCATTTTCAGATTCACTTCCTTAAAAAAAGAAATAAATAAAATAAATTAATGAAGAAATATGAGGATAAAATCCCTAAAGCCCATCTATTATCTTGTTGCTTTACTTAAAGAGATGCTGTGTTAAAGGGACAGTCTACATCAGAATTTTTACTGTTTAAAAAGATAGATAATCCCTTTTATTACTCATTCCCCAGTTTTGAATAAACACTGTTAAATTAATACACTTTTTGCCTCTGTGATTACCTTGTATCTAAGCCCCCTTATTTGTGTACTTTTGACAGACATACATTTTAGCCAATCAGTCCCCTCTAATAAGTAACTCCACGAAAAACAAAATTTATGCTTACCTGATAAATTTAATTATTTCCGGGCATAGAGAGTCCACAATTTATTACAATTACTAGTGGGATATTCTCTCCTGGCCAGCAGGAGGCGGCAAAGAATACCCCAGCAAAGCTGTTAAGTATCACTTCCCTTACTCATAACCCCCAGTCATTCAGCCGAAGCCAACGGAAAAATAAGTAACACAAGGATATAGAGGTGCCTGAGGACTGTACAGAAAAACTGTTGTCTGAATTTAAACAAGGGTGGATCGTGTACTCTCTATGCTCGGAAATAAATACATTTATCAGGTAAGCAGACATTTTGTTTTCTTTCCTATGGCATAGAGAGTCCATGATTCATTCCAATAACTAGTCGGAACCAATACCCAAGCTAGAGGACACAGAATAAAAAGGGAGGGAGAAACAAGACAGGCCTAAACCGAAGGCACCACCGCTTGAAGAACCTTTCTCCCATATGAAGCCTCAGCTCAGGCAAAAAGTATGAATAGAGGACCATGTGGCCGCCTTGCAAATCTGTTCCACAGAGGCTTCATTCTTGAAAGCCCAAGAAGATGAGCCTGCTCTAGGGGAATGAGCCGTAATTCTCTCAGGAGGCTGCTGTCCAGCTGTCTCATAAGCTAAACGAATAACACTTCTCAACCAGAAAGAAAGAGTAGAAGTGGCCTTCTGTCCCGTACGTTTACCAGGAAAAAAAAATGAACAAAGCATAAGCTTTCCGAAAATCTTTTAGTTGCTTGAAGATAACATTTAAGAGCATGCACAACATCCAAATTAGGACAAAAAGAAGGAAGAACAATTTCCTGATTAATATTGCGATCGAACACTACCATAGGGAGAAACCCTAGCGTAGTACGAAGGACCGTCTTATCAGCATAAAAAAATGAGGTAAGGGGAATCAAATTGCAGAGCCGAAAGCTCAGAAACTCTGCGAGCAATAGCAATAACAAACAAAACCTTCCAAGACAACAACTTAGTACAAACAGAATGCATCAGCTTAAACAGAGCCTGCTGCAAAACTTTAAGAACAAGGTTAAAGGGACACTAAACCCAATTTTTTTCTTTCATGATTCAGATAGAGCATGCAATTTTAAGCAACTTTCTAATTTACTCCTATTATCAAATTTTCTTCATTCTCTTGGTATCTTTATTTGAAATGCAAGAATGTAAGTTTAGATGCCGGCCCATTTTTGGTGAATAACCTGGGTTATTCTTACTGATTGGTGGATAAATTCATCCACCAATAAAAAAGTGTTGTCCAGAATTCTGAACCAAAAAAAAAGCTAAGATGCCTTCTTTTTCAAATAAAGATAGCAAGTGAACGAAGAAAAATTGATAAGAGTAAATTAGAAAGTTGCTTAAAATTGCTGCTCTATCTGAATCACAAAAGAAAAAATTTGGGTTCAGTGTCCCTTTAAGGCTCCAAGGAGGAGCAACCGACTTAAACACAGGCTTAATTCTGACCAAAGCCTGAACAAAATACTGATCGTCTGGCAGAACTGCCAAACGTTTGTGCAGAAGAACGGACAATGCCGAAATCTCACCCTTTAAAGTACTGACTGACAAACTTTTCTCCAGATCTTCCAGAAGAAAAGCCAAAATTCGAGGAACTTTAACTTTGTTCCAAGAGGACCCCTTAGAATCACACCAATAAAAAGGTATTTACTCCATACCCTACCCTATGGTAAATCGTACGAGTAACAGGTTTACGAGCCTGAAGCATAGTATCTATGACTTTCTCAGAAAAACCACATCTAGCCAAAACCGTTCAATCTCCAAGCAGTCAGTTTCAGAGAATCTAGATTTGGATGCAGGAAAGGGCCCTGAATTAGAAGGTCCTTCTTCAGAGGAAATCTCCACGGTGAAAGAGATGACATCCTTATCAGATCTTCAAACCAGATCCTGCAAAGCCATGCAGGAGCTATTAGGATCACAGACGCTCTATCCTGTTTGACACAAGCGATGACTTGTGGAAGAAGAGCAAATGGAGGAAATAGGTATGCTAGATTGAAGATCCAAGGAACCGCCAGAGCGTCTATCAAAACTGCTTGAGGATCCCTTGACCTTGAACCGTACCTTGGAAGTTTGGCGTTTAGACGCAACGCCATCAGATCCAACTCCTGAACCCCCCACCATAAGGTTATCATTGTGAAAACCTTTGGATGGAGAGCCCACTCTCCTGGATGAAAAGTCTGCCTGCTCAAAAAATCTGCTTCCCAGTTGTTTACCCCTGGGATGTAGATGGCAGAGAAATTACAATCTAGAAATTCCGCACACTGAAGAATGCGAGTCACCTCCTTCATTGCTAAGGAACTCCGAGTTCCTCCCTGGTGATTGATGTAGGCCACTGAAGTGATATTGTCCAACTGAAATCTGATAAACCGGAGCAAAGCTAATTGAGGCCAAACTGTCAAAGCATTGAAGATTGTTCTCAACTCCAAAATGTTTATAGGAAGAGAAGACTCTTCCTGAGTCCAAAGACCCTGCTCCTTTAATGAGCCCCAAACTGCTCCCCAGCCTAAAAGACTGGCATCTGTGGACACAATCACCAAGGAAGGTCTCTGGAAACATGTGCTCCAAGACAGATGATCCTGAGACATCCACCACAAGAGAGAGTCTCTAGCTTCTTATCCATAGGATCTGTGAAAGAACAACTATTCTCAATAGGAATATTAGTTATTTTAGCTAACGTAGAAATAGCCCCCTCTACCTTAGGTACTGTGCGCCATGAGTCACGAATAGTATCAGCAACAGGAAACATCTTCTTAAAAACAGGGGACGAAGAAAAAAGAATCCCCGGCTTATCCCATTCCTGAGTGATGATATCTGCCATATGGTCTGGAACTGGAAAAACTTCCACGGATGCAGGTACATCATATACCCTATTAAGTTCACTAGACCTCTTTGAATTCTCTGCAACAGATGAATCGGCTTCATGCAGAGTAGCAAGAACTTGCTTTAAAAGCACTCGGAGGTGTTCTAACTTAAATCTGAAATTAATCTCCTCTGAATCTGTAGGATTGGTCATTACAGTATCAGAATCGGATAACTCACCCTCAGAAGCCTCTGAGGATTTATCAGATAACTGGGAAAGACTGACTAACTCAGCCTTAGCTGAGTCAGAACCCTTACCAACATTAATATACTTGGATTTCCTCTTACGTTTACCAGAAACCGGAAAAGCTGATAAAGCTGCAGACACAGCAGACGATATGTGTGCAGCAAAATCCGTAGGTAAATAAACACCCCCAGATGGAGGCTGAAAGGAACCGCAGGGCACTTTATGTGAAATAGAATGGGACGTTTGAGGAGGTAACTGAGGCACGGCCTGGACAGCATTATCCTGAGAGACAAGCTCAGGATAAATGTTATCTTTAAAGTGTGAAGTCTTATCTGATGAGGAACACAATTGCATAGGAGGCATAATCTGAGCCTCTAAACAAAGTAAACATTTAACTAAGGTAGCTGTAACATCTTGTTCAGTGTCCATAGTAGCAAAAAGTATTTGAAAATTTTCACAGAATAAAAAATTAGAAAATAGAAGTACAACACCCCACTACAGAATGAGATCAGAAGTAAAAACGCTATCTCTATATCCTCAGACTGACTCGGGTAACTCACCACACTGGAACTAGGAGCTCCCACTAGCAACCGGATTGAAAAGAAACTAGAAAAACCCTCAGACATCCAGTCGACAGGATAATAAATACCCTTAGCAGCAGCTCCAAGCAGCATTCTACTCCGCTGCTCAGGATTACTGTGAAAACCAAAATGGAAGAGCGGAGAAACACGAGACCGCAACGTCACTGGCTCCAAGCGCGTGAAACAGGCACCAAATTTAAAAACGGACACATAAATTCGAAATAAAAACACACCAAATCAGGGAAAATAAAATAACCCGAAACATCCAGCTTTACTCAGCCTCAAAATCTAGGGCTAAAAATTAACCCCTTAAGATTCTCCTCTTCTAGTTGTCCTTTATTTATATATTATATATATTATTATGTTTTTAAATAAAATACACTTAGATGCCCTAAGACAGCCTAAACTCAAATTCCTATACCCAGGAAAAAAAGAGGGACACATAAAAAAAAAAAGATCCACAGAGGATTAACCTATAGAGTGCTGCCCTCAATACCTAGGAGGCAAAAGCACATACATGTGGATCCGGCTGCAGGGCAGGAACAGCTTCTAATGTGTGACTGATACATCAATATCTGTCAGAGACCTGTAAAAAAAGAAAAAACAGAGTAACCAACTCTTGTTTTCAATCAAAGGGGTAGCATAAGTGTTAGAATTAAGACAAGGACCACCTTGTCACCTAACTGCTAAAAGCCGCCATTACTTCTACCAAGGAAATTGACATGGACACAGCATAGCCCCAAATCCTTGCTTGCAGGGAAAAGTACCCATTAAAGGATTAATATCTTCAGACACCTTCTTCACCATCCTCCCATGATCAAGGCAAAGAGAATGACAGGGGGTTATGGGTAAGGGAAGTGATACTTAAAGTGAAAGTCAATCCTAGCAGTTTACAAACACTAGGATTGACTATTGAAACAAATAAAGGGGGACTTTCATTCATGAAGTATAAGATACGTCATGTAGAAAGCGCCTTTATTTGTTTCAATGGTTCTTAGCTGCTACAGCAGCCCACAGCTAAAATAAATTTTTGCTGAGAGGTGATGTTTTCACCTCTTAGCCAATAGCCGTGCAGTAAATCTGGCTTGGCGAACATGGGCGCGGGATTTACAGCACGGCTATTGGCTAAGAGGTGAAAGCAGCACCTCTTAGCAAAAAACATAATTTATGCTTACCTGATAAATTTATTTCTCTTGTAGTGTATCCAGTCCACGGATCATCCATTACTTATGGGATATTCTCCTTCCCAACAGGAAGTTGCAAGAGGATCACCCACAGCAGAGCTGCTATATAGCTCCTCCCCTAACTGCCACCTCCCAGTCATTCGACCGAAGACAAACAGAGAAAGGAGAAACCATAGGGTGCAGTGGTGACTGTAGTTTAATTAAAATTTAGACCTGCCTTAAAAGGACAGGGCGGGCCGTGGACTGGACACACTACAAGAGAAATAAATTTATCAGGTAAGCATAAATTATGTTTTCTCTTGTTAAGTGTATCCAGTCCACGGATCATCCATTACTTATGGGATACAAATACCAAAGCTAAAGTACACGGATGATGGGAGGGACAAGGCAGGATTAAGCAGAAGGAACCACTGCCTGAAGAACCTTTCTCCAAAAAACAGCCTCCGGAGAAGCAAAAGTATCAAATTTGGAAAATTTGGAAAAAGTGTGAAGCGGAGACCAAGTCGCGGCCTTGCAAATCTGTTCAACAGAGGCCTCATTTTTAAAGGCCCAGGTGGAAGCCACAGCTCTAGTAGAATGAGCTGTAATCCTTTCAGGGGGCTGCTGTCCAGCAGTCTCATAGGCTAGGCGTATTATGCTCCGAAGCCAAAAGGAAAGAGAGGTTGCCGAAGCTTTTTGACCTCTCCTCTGTCCAGAGTAAACGACAAACAGGGAAGATGCTTGACGAAAATCTTTAGTAGCTTGTAAGTAAAACTTCAAGGCACGGACTACGTCCAGATTATGTAAAAGACGTTCCTTCTTTGAAGAAGGATTATGACACAATGATGGAACAACAATCTCTTGATTGATATTCTTGTTAGAAACCACCTTAGGTAAAAACCCAGGTTTGGTACGCAGGACTACCTTATCTGCATGAAAAATCAGATAAGGAGAATCACATTGTAAGGCAGATAGCTCAGAGACTCTCCGAGCCGAGGAAATAGCCATCAAAAACAGAACTTTCCAAGATAAAAGTTTAATATCAATGGAATGAAGGGGTTCAAACGGAACTCCTTGAAGAACTTTAAGAGCCAAGTTTAAGCTCCACGGGGGAGCAACAGGTTTAAACACAGGCTTAATTCTAATTCTAACCAAAGCCTGGCAAAATGCCTGGACGTCTGGAACCTCTGCCAGACGCTTGTGCAAAAGAATAGACAGAGCAGAAATCTGTCCCTTTAAGGAACTAGCTGATAATCCTTTGTCCAAGCCCTCTTGGAGAAAAGACAATATTCTAGGAATCCTAACCTTACTCCATGAGTAATTCTTGGATTCACACCAATAAAGATATCTACTCCTTATCTTGTGGTAGATTTTCCTGGTAACAGGCTTTCGTGCCTGTATTAAAGTATCAATGACTGACTCGGAGAAGCCACGCTTTAATAGAATCAAGCGTTCAATCTCCATGCAGTCAGTCTCAGAGAAATTAGATTTTGATGATTGAAAGGACCTTGTATCAGAAGGTCCTGTCTTAGAGGCAGAGTCCATGGTGGAAAGGATGACATGTCCACTAGGTCTGCATACCAAGTCCTGCGTGGCCACGCAGGTGCTATCAGAATCACCAATGCTCTCTCCTGTTTGATTTTGGCAATCAGTCGAGGGAGCAGAGGAAACGGTGGAAACACATAAGCCAGGTTGAAGAACCAAGGCGCTGCTAGAGCATCTATCAGCGTTGCTTCTGGGTCCCTGGACCTGGATCCGTAACAAGGAAGCTTGGCGTTCTGGCGAGACGCCATGAGATCCAACTCTGGTTTGCACCAACGATGAATCAACTGAGCAAACACCTCCAGATGGAGTTCCCACTCCCCCGGATGGAAAGTCTGACGACTTAGAAAATCCGCCTCCCAGTTCTCCACGCCTGGGATATGGATTGTTGACAGGTGGCAAGAGTGGTACTCTGCCCAGCGAATTATTTTTGAGACTTCTAACATTGCTAGGGAACTCCTGGTTCCCCCTTGATGGTTGATGTAAGCCACAGTCGTGATGTTGTCCGACTGAAATCTGATGAACCTCAGAGTTGCTAACTGAGGCCAAGCCAGAAGAGCATTGAATATCGCTCTTAACTCCAGAATATTTATTGGAAGGAGTTTCTCCTCCTGAGTCCACGATCCCTGTGCCTTCAGGGAATTCCAGACTGCACCCCAACCTAGAAGGCTGGCATCTGTTGTTACAATTGTCCAATCTGGCCTGCGAAAGGTCATACCCTTGGACAGGTGTACCCGAGACAACCACCAGAGAAGAGAATCTCTGGTCTCTTGATACAGATGTAGCAGAGGGGACAAATCTGTGTAATCCCCATTCCACTGACTCGCATAATTGCAGCGGTCTGAGATGAAGGCGCGCAAATGGCACTATGTCCATTGCCGCTACCATTAAGCCGATTACCTCCATACACTGAGCTACCGAAGGGCGCGGAATGGAGTGAAGAACACGGCAAGCATTTAGAAGTTTTGATAACCTGGACTCCGTCAGGTAAATTTTAATTTCTACAGAATCTATAAGAGTCCCTAAGAAGGAGACTCTTGTGAGTGGGGATAGAGAACTCTTTTCCTCGTTCACTTTCCACCCGTGCAACCTCAGAAATGCCAGAACTATCTCTGTATGAGACTTGGCAACTTGAAAGCTTGACGCCTGTATCAGGATGTCGTCTAGATACGGAGCCACCGCTATGCCTCGCGGTCTTAGACCCGCCAGAAGTGAGCCCAGAACCTTTGTAAAGATTCTCGGGGCTGTAGCCAACCCGAAGGGAAGAGCTACAAATTGGTAATAGATAAAACAGTATATGATAGTGATTGCCTATTCAGTCGGGCAGAACTATGCTCACCTTAAAAAACTATCCCAACGGTTTTGTGTACAATAGGTCAAAAAAATAGGTGGCGCAAGTGAATGCTGTTCTGACTAATAATGGTGTAAAATGTATTTCAGATTCCTTGTGTGTCTGATAATGTTCTCACCTTACATAGGCTGTATTGAAATTTCAAGTGTAAATGGTGTCTCTCCAGGACAATAAAGCTTCTAGATTCAAATTCTATAGTTTAAATATATATATATTTATTGAATAAAAGATTCTTGTTTATTAAATGAACGATTCTTATATATGAGATCAAAATAATGATGATCTATTCACAAGTGATAATCAGTTGACAATTTAAAACATTTGGTAAAATATAAAATATGATAGTACAATATTAAAAACACCGGTGTTCTTCATAAACAAAAAACTATAAAAACTCAAATTGAGATAATATAAGCAAGCAGGTGTACTCAGAAGATAAAACCAAAAAATAAACAGAGGAGACTCATGTACCTCTAAGCGTATGACTATCAAAAAACATATATAAATGCATATATGAGTATATGAACCATATGTCTGGTATCCGTTAAACTAGCGTATATATATACTTCACAGATGTATAAGGGTTAAGCAAATATTATACAGTTCCTTATTGCTTAATGTTCTGGCAAAACATGGGGTGGTTATCCTTCCGTCAAAAATATATTTGAGCCAATGTATATTGAAACAAGTGTGGCAAAATGTAGCCAGTAATATGTAGCTGCAGTGTTATTTCTTAGATTTCAGCGTCTCTGTTTTTTGATCAGAGGTAGGTTTACATACGGTTTTTAGCTTGGTGTAGCGATTCCTTCCTTAAAAACAGTGCACTGTTGACGTCTTCCCTCTGCTGTGCAGAAAAAGCCGGTGGAGTACTAAGTCCCTTAGCCTCCGTTTACCAGCTGTGTTGGTAGTTGTTTTCCTTAGATTCGTTGTTTACCCAGTAATGGGCCTTGATGGTATTCTTATGAGCTCCGGTCACAACTTGCTTCTTTCTTTGTGAGTGTATAACCCAGACTCGGTCTTTATTTTCACCGGTCTCCTTGCTGTTATCACAGCTGACAAAGTTCTCCTCTGGAGCTGAGTTGTTTTGGCTCACTTCTTAATTTCAAGTGATCAGGTTTCTACGCGTTTCGGCGTTCTTGAGAAAGGCAGAACGCCGAAACGCGTAGAAACCTGATCACTTGAAATTAAGAAGTGAGCCAAAACAACTCAGCTCCAGAGGAGAACTTTGTCAGCTGTGATAACAGCAAGGAGACCGGTGAAAATAAAGACAGAGTCTGGGTTATACACTCACAAAGAAAGAAGCAAGTTGTGACCGGAGCTCATAAGAATACCATCAAGGCCCATTACTGGGTAAACAACGAATCTAAGGAAAACAACTACCAACACAGCTGGTAAACGGAGGCTAAGGGACTTAGTACTCCACCGGCTTTTTCTGCACAGCAGAGGGAAGACGTCAACAGTGCACTGTTTTTAAGGAAGGAATCGCTACACCAAGCTAAAAACCGTATGTAAACCTACCTCTGATCAAAAAACAGAGACGCTGAAAACTAAGAAATAACACTGCAGCTACATATTACTGGCTACATTTTGCCACACTTGTTTCAATATACATTGGCTCAAATATATTTTTGACGGAAGGATAACCACCCCATGTTTTGCCAGAACATTAAGCAATAAGGAACTGTATAATATTTGCTTAACCCTTATACATCTGTGAAGTATATATATACGCTAGTTTAACGGATACCAGACATATGGTTCATATACTCATATATGCATTTATATATGTTTTTTGATAGTCATACGCTTAGAGGTACATGAGTCTCCTCTGTTTATTTTTTGGTTTTATCTTCTGAGTACACCTGCTTGCTTATATTATCTCAATTTGAGTTTTTATAGTTTTTTGTTTATGAAGAACACCGGTGTTTTTAATATTGTACTATCATATTTTATATTTTACCAAATGTTTTAAATTGTCAACTGATTATCACTTGTGAATAGATCATCATTATTTTGATCTCATATATAAGAATCGTTCATTTAATAAACAAGAATCTTTTATTCAATAAATATATATATATTTAAACTATAGAATTTGAATCTAGAAGCTTTATTGTCCTGGAGAGACACCATTTACACTTGAAATTTCAATACAGCCTATGTAAGGTGAGAACATTATCAGACACACAAGGAATCTGAAATACATTTTACACCATTATTAGTCAGAACAGCATTCACTTGCGCCACCTATTTTTTTGACCTATTCTACAAATTGGTAATGCCTGTCTAGAAAGGCAAACCTTAGAAACCGATGATGATCTTTGTGAATCGGTATGTGAAGGTAGGCATCCTTTAAGTCCACTGTGGTCATGTACTGACCTTCATGGATCATGGGTAAGATGGTCCGAATAGTTTCCATTTTGAAAGATGGAACTCTGAGGAATTTGTTTAAGATCTTTAGATCCAAAATTGGTCTGAAGGTTCCCTCTTTTTTGGGAACCACAAACAGATTCGAATAAAAACCCTGTCCTTGTTCCGTCCGCGGAACTGGATGGATCACTCCCATAACTAGGAGGTCTTGCACACAGCGTAGGAATGCCTCTTTCTTTATCTGATTTGCAGATAGCCTTGAAAGATGAAATCTCCCTTGTGGAGGGGAAGCTTTGAAGTCCAGAAGATATCCCTGAGATATGATCTCCAACGCCCAGGGATCCTGAAAATCTCTTGCCCAAGCCTGGGCGAAGAGAGAAAGTCTGCCACCTACTAGATCCGTCACCGGATAGGGGGCCGTTCCTTCATGCTGTCTTAGAGGCAGCAGCAGGCTTTCTTGCCTGCT
The DNA here is from genome assembly GCF_027579735.1 of Bombina bombina. Taxonomy (NCBI): domain Eukaryota; kingdom Metazoa; phylum Chordata; class Amphibia; order Anura; family Bombinatoridae; genus Bombina; species Bombina bombina. The sequence continues at coordinate 95,949,904 of NC_069509.1, forward strand.
TGCCTTTGTTCCAGGACTGGTTAGGTTTCCAGGCCTGCTTAGATTGAGCAAAAGTTCCCTCTTGTTTTGAAGCGGAGGAAGTTGATGCTGCAGCTGCCTTGAAATATCGAAAGGCACGAAAATTAGACTGTTTGGCCTTTGCTTTGGCCCTGTCCTGAGGAAGGGTGTGACCCTTACCTCCAGTAATGTCAGCAATAATTTCCTTCAAACCAGGCCCGAATAAGGTCTGCCCCTTGAAAGGAATGTTGAGTAATTTAGACTTCGAAGTCACGTCAGCTGACCAGGATTTAAGCCATAGCGCCCTACGCGCTTGGATGGCGAATCCGGAATTCTTAGCCGTTAGTTTAGTCAAATGAACAATGGCATCAGAAATAAATGAGTTAGCTAGCTTAAGTGTTCTAAGCTTGTCAATAATTTCAGTCAATGGAGCTGTATGGATGGCCTCTTCCAGGGCCTCAAACCAGAATGCCGCCGCGGCCGTGACAGGCGCAATGCATGCAAGGGGCTGTAAAATAAAACCTT